>NC_041391.1:436113195-436118115 GCF_002162155.2 Triticum dicoccoides | reverse complement strand
CTGTAGATGTTGCCGATGGATTCACTATGGTGTGGAGTGGCAACGGCCAGCTCCGCGCCGCAACATGGAACCCCCTCCCCCCCAACATTAGCTGTGGTAACGATCTTAGGTGGGATCACATCTCACTTGCCAAATTCACATTTTTGTTAAAAAAAATTCTTTTGTAATTACTCGCATAAGGTCTCAAAATGTCAGGTCCCCACTTACACAAGCAAATTGTTGATAAAACTCCAAAATAGCCTTTTCTTTTGACTCAATCCTCTTCTTCTCCTTAGCATCCGTGAAAGACAAGAAAATATCAGGGTATGGAACATTATCCAGAATTTCTCTTAGATTCAAACCGATAGCTGATGATCGAATTAGAATAGATATCTTTTGTTTTCTACTCACACGAGCCCATATCCTTTCTTTTTTTTATCAATTGCTAATTCCGGTCCCCCTCCTCAATATGATATTATAGTCCCAGTGTAGATAGAAATTCCCTTATGATCTAATTCCGCTAGTGGCACTTCGGCCTGGCTTGAAGTACTAGCTGGCGTGACTTCCGCAAGATCCTCCATCAAGTTTTTGACTAAAACGCTGCTTCATATCCTGGGTGAAAACTCATGTTCTAGTCTTTGTTGGTTGGGAAGTAGCGACGAAATTGTTGTTACCTTGTTGAAGGTGATGTCTAGTGGTTGAGTGCCGCCCTTCAGTGGTTGATCTCGCCATGCAGAACAAAAATTCTCGTCTTGGCCATCTTTAACCCGACGGGGCGATGAAGGTGACTCCCCGCCCCCTCTTCTGTCGTGCTTCTTGCCTGGGGTTTGAACGTTGGGGCGGTGGGCACGGAAGGTGGACAAGCAAGGTTCTCTCGGCGGGCTACGTGATGGTGGTGTTGGTTGTTAGTCTTGACCGTGAGGACAACGAGGTGAGCTGCGGAGGAGGGTCTTAGTGGAGGCTCGTCATCACCGTTCTACCAGTCTAGTCTCCCGATCTCGGCATGGTGGCCGCAACCAAAGAACTATCACCACGAGATGGAGGTGACACCGAGCAAAAGCTCAAATCGATGTGTGTCCGTACCTACGATGATGACGCCAATGGACAGGGCAAGGGGTTGTGGCGAGGTCTTCTCCCCTCTTAAGGCTCCTTGTGAAAAACCTTGCCTGGCATGACATATAGGGAGTGGTGGCGCCTCTTCGTTTTCTCCTTGGGGGCATCGTCGAGGAGCTCTGGATCATGTCGGCATCGGTGCATATGGATCACATGCAAAAGATATGGGGTCTTATTGCAGTGGTGAAGATTGTATGGTGGTGTCCTCGTTCTGTTGATGTAATTATCAGATGGTATGGGATCCATGGCTTAGATTTTTTTCTTCGAAAGAGCGGTTCAAACCTACCAGCAATCTGCTTAGTTTGCAAGAAAGGGGAGGGGAAGTAGGGCTACGATGAGTTTGTCCTTCCCAAGAGAGAGGGTGATGTGTGTGTGTGTGTGTGTGTGTGTGTGTGTGTGTGTGTGTGTGTCTCGGAACTGCCTAGAAGGGACGCAAAACAAAGGGCTAGTCACCACTGGTTTTCTTCAAACAACTCGCATTTATAATTTTCCATGTACTTTTGTATTCACTTGTCTCTAGCTTGTACGGATTCTATAATCCTAGTTGCACTTGATTATTTCTTCGTTTGGCCACTTGCTCTCTACTTAAATCGGTGTACCTTCTCGACTCCGTTTGCTTGCCTAAATAATAATACTTTACATAGCAAATGGCTTAAAATGTCGCCAAAAGCCTTGGTCGACAACAAGACTTTAGTGAAGGGTCAATGCCTTAGCCTGGGCCCACATGCCCCATTTGCACACACTATACATATTCAATGATGGCTTGTTGTACCGTCTAATGCACGTTAAGTAATTGTTCATTACTTGCTCAAAACCCTAGCCAAGGTTAGGCTAGCTAAAACTAAATGCAACTTGGCTTGGTCGACGGCAGGCCCACGTGGCATGCACGCCCACTTGGCGTGGTGGCCCCAACGCTGTCTTTGTACCAGGTTCAGCTGACGGATCCACCGTGCGTCACGCATTATTTTGCTAAAAATAGTAGCCTAGAGATGCATCCTGCGTCGTCGCGTGCACCCCACACGGACGTGCCCTTTCTTTTAGTGGCCGATGACTTCATTAATCACACACTCCATTCTTTATTATGATGAGGAGAATAAGATTCTAAAGCATAACATGTCCTGGCGTGTAGATGGATCGACGGTTGCATAACTAAAAGGAATCAAGCTTATCTGCAAATTAAATGCTTGGAACTGACACCCGTTATTAATTTGAGAATAATTCCTCGTCAAGATGAAATTAGCTGTATCGCAAAAAAAAAATCGTTATAATGAAGCAGCATGGTTGTATGGAAAAAAAAGAGGCGATGAAGAAGTTTAGCAATCACTAACTGTTTTTCTGTTTGGGCGCGCTCCTTGGAACAAATAAAGCAGGATATCATGGCTCTAGAGGCGCCGGAGTAGCTGGTGGCAGCGAGGCCCACCGTAACACCAGTAGCAGCACGAAGATGAAGTCACAGCTAAGCTTCACCGCCGGCGGGCCACAGACAGCTGCGCACCTCTCGCGTATCTCCGAGGGCGCCTCCTTATTCCCCGGCGCCGCTGCGCACCCGGGCGGCGAGCACCCAGTGTCGCGTTCCTTCTCGGCCAGCGGCAGTAGCGGGGGCTTCTCTATCGTGGGGCCGTGGGATGAGTCGAGGGAGATCATCGGCACCCTCGACCTCGGCGGTTACGAGTCTCAGGTACGTACTCCAGATTCCAGCATGGCCGGTCAGCATCATTCATCGATCCCTCAGACTTAAACTTTGGATGTGATCTTTAATTCCTTGGAGAGCTCGTGGTGGTGGGTGCAGTTCAGTGGCATGGCGAGCTCGTCGTCGCTGGAGCTGGCGGGGATGGACAAGTACATGCAGGCGCAGCAGCAGCAGGACCAGGTGGCGTTCAAGGTGCGGGCCAAGCGCGGCTGCGCGACGCACCCGAGGAGCATCGCCGAGAGGGAGCGGAGGACGAGGATCAGCGACAAGCTCAGGAAGCTGCAGGACCTAGTGCCCAACATGGACAAGGTACGTAAACGTACCACACGCATATGCACACTACGTACAGCGGAAGCGACCGTGCTGATAGTTTTCGTGGGTGAAACAGCAAACGAGCACCTCGGACATGTTGGACCTCGCGGTGGAGCACATCAAGGGCCTCCAGAGCCAGCTGCAGGTATGACACGTCAACGTGCTAGGCGCTAGCTAGGCTACATCCGTCAATATGTTATGTTGATCGCACTGGCAGTGATCATGGAACGATAACGAGAGCTTGGTCGTCTGGTCGACCGTCTCTGCAGGCTATGAAGCACGAGCAGGACAAATGCACCTGCTGCAACAAACCTTGAAGGGGACCAAGAACTGATCAGCACAACGCAAAGGATGACACCACCTTTACTCGAGAGAAATGTACATGCATGCATGGGTAATACTAAATGAGTACATGCAGCTAAACAGTTCATACTTTCTCAAGCGGCAAGGTACTGGCAGCCGTTC
The DNA here is from genome assembly GCF_002162155.2 of Triticum dicoccoides. NCBI lineage: Eukaryota > Viridiplantae > Streptophyta > Magnoliopsida > Poales > Poaceae > Triticum > Triticum dicoccoides. Next base: position 436,114,556 of record NC_041391.1, on the reverse strand, counting down.
TGATGGACCCTTCAACTGGTTCCCAGTCTTTGGCCATAATTATCCTGAAGCAGGTGGCTGGTAGATTAGGTACCTCTCCCGTTTCCACGAGAACGTGAATTTTGGTACTAATTGCTGAGACTGAGAATTTTTATTCCAATTTTTTGTAATAACCATTCAGTCATTGGCTCGCTTCGTAGCGTATAGATGTGTGCGAAGTGAAAGGCATAAAACCACCACATCCCCGGCGTCATAAGCGAAAAAAAACACACCACAACACACACAACTTGCAAAAAACACCAAACGCAAGAGAGATCAATGGGTGGTTCAAACAGAGGTGATTCTATGCAACTCTACACAGGTTCTATGAATAGAGGACGTCATCTACTCGTTGAGATACCTTAATCGAGAATATGATGGAAAAACTAAATGATTTCACAAGGAGAATCAGATCGACGCATACCAAAGGAGGAAACCATCTTCGAGCAACTGAGCAGAGGAAGAGATCTCCAAGGCACGGACCGATAGAGAAATGGTAGAGGCGACGACGATGGTGGCGTGAGACACCAAGGATGTGGGGGTAATAGGTGGAAGTGGGGACTCTAACCCCCACGCGCCCCGTCTCAAAGGGCACCTGGAACCACTACCCCGTGCGCATGGGCTAAAGTTCATGTGGGCATGGGGTCACTAGTGCAGAACCGGGCTATAGCCCTGGTTCGTAAGTGGCTCTAGTGCCGGTTCTGCAACCGACACTAAAGGGTGGGGACTAAAGGCCCCCCCCCCCCTAGTACCGGTTCGGCTCGAACCGCAGCTAAAGGGCCACCATGTGGCACGAGCCAGGGCCGGGTGTGGGGAGAGCTGTTACCAACCGGTACTAAAAAGTTTGGGGGGTTTTGGTTTCATTATTTATTTTTCCTTTAATTTTATGTTTTTCATTTAATTCTTTTTGTTTGCTGGTATTTTACGATACTACATATTGTACACGTTATGCATATATATAGGGAAAATCCATCCTACCACCCGGTGGTAGTTACCCTATACGTCTCATATACTACAATCTGGTACTATATATATACTACTTTATCATTTTAAATATATTTATATATTATATCTAAGATATTTCAAAGCAAATTACATGAAAAATTGCATATAAGCTCATAGTTTTTGTTATATTTGTGAAATACGTATATGTAAAAAAGAGTATACTCAAAAGATGTACATACTACGTGTACATACTGTCGGTTTCGACAGATACTATATAAAACATAAAAAACGCAAGTGGTGGTAACTACGTACAACATACAAAACACAAATGTTTCCTACAAGCAGTGGTAGTTACCACCACTTACGTTTTGTATGTTGTATATAGTATCTGTCGAAAC
>NC_041391.1:435953333-436112764 GCF_002162155.2 Triticum dicoccoides | reverse complement strand
ATGACAAATATTTTCTACAAGCAGTGGTAGTTACCACCACTTGTGTTTTGTATGTTGTATGTAGTATCCGTCGAAACCAACAGTATGTACGTGTAGTATGTAGTATATAATAATGATTAGGTAGTATATATAATAATTTTTAAGTAGTATGTATTATTTTTTGAGTATGCTCTTTTTTACGTACAAATATGTACGTATTTCACAAATATAACAAAAACTATAGGCTCGTATGCAATTTTTTCATCTAACTTGCTTTGAAATATCTTAGATATAGTATATGAACATATTTAAAATAATAAAATAGTATATATAGTACCAAATGGTAATATATGAGACATGTGGGGTAACTACCACCGGGTGGTAGGATGGATTTTCCCTATATATATATTGTTTTTTCCTACATGTAGCCTTTCAGAGCCAGTGGCATTTGCCTTGGTGCCTTCGGAGCACGATGACAATTGGGAGTAGTTTATTGGGGCGGTAGCGGGTAGTAGAATTCCCCTTTGGGATCTATGACCTTGTCGAGCAAAAATCCCGCTATTTCCTCTTGAAGTGCTCGTATGCGCTCCACTGGTAGGAGCGTCTCCCGCACCGATTGGAACTGTTAAGAAGGAGATCAATATGCATGTGTATTAGTTATGTGACTAGATATCGATAATGCCGTAAAAATTATAAATAGTGTTCTGTCAAACGCGCGTACCCATAGTTGTCTCCCAGTTTTGGTCCTTTCGGACGTCATCATGCGAATGTTCTCGAAAATGCAGTATGCACAATGATCTCTCCCCTGCGCCTGCCTCAGGGCCTTTACGAGAATAGAATTTAATCAGATAATAATTATTTAAGCATGATAATTAATGGTATTGAAACTAGAATTAAAGAGATGCATGGTAGGTAGCTAGATAGTACTACTTAATTAATTATACCTTGGGTCGAAATCAATGCAGCCTTTCTCTCCATTCACCTGGAACCTCTTTCGAATTCCTGAACTTTGCCCAAGCCCTGCCCGCCGGCAAAGAAAATGAATGAACGAGTTATTAAATAGTTGATATCAAGAAATGACGAACTAAAGAGACCGACATATAGTTAATAATGATTGAAATTACCTGTCGACTATCCCCTTCACGGTTGTGTACTCTCTCTTCTCTTTAAGTAGTGATTCCAGTACTTCAACTGTTCCTTCGTCAACTTTAATGATTAACAAGATTCAATGGTAACTGCATGCACACACGTTTGCATGTCTTAATTAAGCGGGCATGTGCATAACACTTATCAACTACCCTAAGCCCTATACACTTAATTATTAACATCTAGCTAGCTAGTAAGTAAAAACAGAATATGTAGTACAAGACAGTGTGACTCACGTATAGTTGTAAAGAAGTACTATATGTTCGTTGGTATTGAGGCGCTTCAAGAACTCTAGCATGTTTTTCTCTACCTCTGTTTGATACCATGGATATGTCCATGTTTCTTCACTAATGGTATTTGGGTCAATGAACCCAATGCCATAGCGTCCAGCTTTTTTCATTTCATACATCTTCATCCTGCATAATATATCACAGAAAAGAATATAGTGAGGATAGTTACAGGTAATGATCGATCAATGAGCAGTACAGCTAGCTTGGGACTTGAATTACAGAAAGAAATCACTTACAGACAATACAAACTGACGATGGATTTGTCGAGTGCGTCTTGATGGAATAAGTGAAATAGTTCTGAATACTCAATGGACAGAGCTAGCTTATGGAAGTAATACTCTTCCTTGACTTTCACCATGAGGCCCTCTCGATTGCTACTCTTGGTAATTTTCATGTACCAATCATGCAACTGATACATTCTTGTTGGGAGGTTCTTGACCTCCTCAGGCCTTACCAAAGGTTGGCCGCGGGCATATTTCCATTTTATCTCCTCCTCTTTAAGCTTAGGCATGGGCTCAATCTCGAGGAGTTATTCAACAGTGATGCCGAGCATTTCAATGTTCCGTCTATGCTCCTTGGTTATTACCAGCTGACCGACGCCGGTACTCTCATGTGTTGGTACAACAAGCGGGGGGATCGATTGCGCCGCCTGTTCTCCTAGCTGGGGAACGGTTTTCCCGCATTTTTGGCCAGCTGCTTGGCTCGAGCTCGAGCTCGACCCCTTTTGTTTTGCTCGATGTGCCTTCCTGATTTGGCGCTCATAGTCTGAGTTAACAGGCTTGGGAGCTGGTGGTCGCGCCATACGAATAAAGTGGTCAATCTTCTCCTCGGGCACTTTCTCCCTTGGCGGCGGTGCCGGTTTTGGTGCGAAATGGGCCTCCACTTGGGCCTTCAATACGACATCATTTTGCTCCTTGGTCACGTCGTAAGGCCTCTGCGGAAGAGGCGCGAGGCTTTTTGGACCATGTTGAAATCGCTTGTCTCCGCCTGTACCTCCTGTACTACCTCGACTTGTTGCACTACGCACCATAGCTGCGGCAGCTCTCTTCCGTGATTGCTGAGGCAGCGGAGACGGCTGATGCGGTGTCGGACTTGGAGGAGGAGTGGCACGCGTTGGTGGACTTGGAGGAGGAGGAGTGGCCTCACGCGTTGGCTGAGTTGAAGGAGGAGGAGTGGCCTCATGCGTTGGCTGAGTTGAAGCACGAGGAGTGGCCTCACGCGTTGGAGGAGCGTGAGTCGTCTGCTCCTCGTCACCTCCTAGAATTTCAAGCTCTAGCTGACGCGGTGTCGGTGGCCTTGGAAAGATGATGCAATCCTTTCTCCATAGGATGATACGATGTATGGCCTCTCCTAGTGTGTGCTCCTCGTCACCTCCAGTAATGTCAAGCTGTATCCCTGAATAATGGTCCACCACCTCATCAACCACGACACGAGCATAGCCGGCTGGAATCGTTTCGCAATGGTAGGTTGCTCCGGGGGGATTTGTATAAGCAACAACATCCGCCGCCTTCACGGATATGTTCTTTACTTTGAAGTGTAGCTCACAATTAGTGTTCTCCTTGATGTCATCCACAGGGTATCTATCCAGCAGTGCGTCGCCCGGGGCGGAACCCACGCTGCTTCTCGGCATGGATGGGACGGTGCTATCCAATGCTGGATCATGCGCTAGCTGCGGCCGCTGCTGAGACCCCCTTTCCTGGCTAAGCGAGTTGATCTGCTCCTGCTGCCTCTGGAATTTGAGTGCCAAGTACGCGTGCGCTGATTCTAGGTCTTGAAGCCGTTCTGCTTCCTGCTTCCTCTGCTCATCCTCCAGCTTCTTCTTCTTCTCCTCCTCCATCTTCCTTCTCGCACAGCTTCTGTAGTCGGTGTTCCACTCAGAAAATCCCTCATACCACGGAACAACGCCCTTGCCTCATGTTCTTCCCGGGTGTTCAGGATTTCCCAACGCGCGCGTAAGCTCGTTGTTCTCTCTGTTGGGCGTGAACACCCCCGTTCGAGCTTCTTCTATTGCTTCAACTAACTTTTCATCGGCTCCTTTAAGACTTGCCTTCTTCGAAACCAAGCCTGTCTTGGGGTCCAATGCCCCCCCATGCGCATAGAACCAACTTCTGCACCTGGGGGGCAGCTCCTAGTAACTGGAGTGACTCCTGCATCCACCATCTCTTGCTCAGACTTATCCCACTTAGGCATTGCCACCGCGTAGCCACATGGCCCCAACCTATGGAATTGCTCCTTTTTGGCGGCATTGGCCTTGTTTTTTTTTTCGTCCGTTCCTTAGATAATCCTGATTCCTTGAATTTCACGAAACCGTCCCAGTGTTCTCTTTGGTTCTCCAGTGTTCCCTTGAATTCTGGAGTCTTCTTTCCTGGTTTGATGTAGTCCTTCCATACAGTTTTCTTGTGGTTGTTGAATGCAATTGCCATCTTCCTAAGAGCAGCGTCCTTGTCTTTCTCCACATCTGCAGCTGTGAAATGATCTGGTAGGGTGAAATGTTCCATGAGTTCTTCCCAAAGCGCATTTTTTGCTCTATCATCGACAAAAGTAAGATCTGGACGGGGCTTTGATGCCTTTTTCCATTCTTGAAGGGAGATCGGGAGTTTGTCCTTCACAAGAACTCCGCACTGACGAACAAACTTGTTCGCAATGTTCTTAGGCTCTATTGGTTCGCCATTAGTTTTGGTAGCCTTGATGTTGTACTTTACACCCTCCTTCAACTCGATTCGGAGGGCTGAAAAGAAGAAAGATCGATTTGTTAATATATCTTCAAATCATTTAAAACATGTGATGATCACCAGATGCCTGCTTATATAAATATACCTCGCCGTTCTCTATTTTATCAAGATCAATATTTTCTTCGCCATCATAATCATTAATTTCATCGTCATCATAATCATTAATTTCGTCGCCATCATAATCATTAAATTCTTCGCCATCATAATCCTTGACTTCATCAATTCAGTCGTTGCGATCGAATATCATATCATCACCCTCCCCGGTATTGTTCAGATATTGGGAGCCATCATCTTCTTCATTTCGATTATCTGGCGCGCGAGGGGTGTGTATGATATCGAACATGGCCTCTTCTCCCTCTGCCGGTATTGTCTGCCATAGCTTTTATTTAACAAATCCAGAAGAAATATAAAACAATTTAGTATCCAAATTACAATATGCATGCATGCAATCAATAAGAGGAAATCCTGAATAATAGTACATAATATGCATCGTCTCGAATAATATATAATCTCGAATACATTGTCTCGAATATTATATATCTAATACATCACTAGCTAGCTAGCTAATAAAGATCGAATACTACAGAATAATCTAGACCACTCGCGGTTCCTGAGGTGCGGGCGGTGGACACCCAAAGAGAAGGAACCATCACAGGATCATAGCTCCGGTCATCTCCCAAAAGACCCTGCCAAGTATTGGAGAACCTGGCATTTATAGCAGCCACGTAGCGACGGACGTGCTCGTCCTCCTCCTTGACACGGGGACGCACCACCTCCGGCGGGGCCGGCTCCCTCCGCATCGAAAGTGGCCCACGGGAACACCACCAGAGGAGCTCAGGGTCGACGACGGGACCCGGGTTCCTCACCAAGCGGCGAGCCCCTGAAGGTAGAACCTCCCAGGGCCAGCCCGGTGGAGCCCAGTCCCGGACATGGGTCCTCTGAAGCAGGACGACGTCGCGAACGGGTCGACGGCGAGGATGCGGGCCGGGCATCATCGAGAACAAATACTATATGCCGCAAAAGTAACATTTTTTAAATGATTGGATTGTGATTTCTTATATGCAATTCTAAATTTGTATAACATTTCTATAACAATTTGAAATTAATCTAATTCATCTAGCTAAAACTAACATTTCTATAACATTTCTATATACTATTTGACATTAATCTAATCTAATTAATTAATTCATCTAAAACATGTGTATAAAAACAGAAAAAACAGAAAAAACTAAAAACTAAAAAAACTAAAAACTAAAAACTAAATGTGTGTGTGCGTGTGTGTGTGTGTGCGCGCGCGCGAGCGTGTGTGTGTGTGTGTGCGCGCGCGCGTGAGCGTGTGTCGGCGGCGCGGCGGCTTCGATTGGAGGGAGGAGAGGGGCTCACAGCGCGGGCGACAGCGACAGCGACGGCGAGGCGACGAGACGGTGAGGGCGAGGCGCTCAATGGGACGGCGAGGCAGAGAGGACGGCGACGGGGATGGGGAAGGGGGCGGCGGCGACGGGGACGGATGACGACGGGGACGGCGACGGGGGCAGTGACGAGGGGCGGTGGCGACGGGGCAGATGAGGAGAAGAAGCAGAGGGAACGAACTGACGATTTGTTTGAAGTGTTCTCTTATATAGAACCTACCTTTAGTACCGGTTGGAGCCACTAACCGGTATTAAAGGTCTGTTTTGGCCAGGCGAAGCGGCGGGAAGGGCACCCCCTTTAGTACCTGGTGGTGGCTACAACCGGTACTAAAGGCCCCCCCTTTAGTACCGGTTGGAGCCATGACCCAGTACTAAAGGGGGTGCGCTGGCTCCAGGCAGTGCGCAAGTTTAGTCCCACCTCGCTAGTCGAGGAGCGCCGAGGCCAGTTTATAAGCCTCGGCGCGGGCACTGCATTGAGCTCCTCTGTAATGCAGGCCTTCTGGGCCTACCTGTGCTACTCTGCCCTGTTGGGCCTACTAGGCTAGCGGGCCTGCATCCTGGCCCAACTACAGGTTGGGTTTCTAGTCGTATGCAGGCCGCTATGGCCCAGTAGGTGGGCTTTTTTATTTAGTTTTGTCTCAACAAAAAATTAGTTTTTTTCTTTTCTACTTTATTTATTTTCATTTATTTATTTCTGAATATTTTTTCTTTAGGTACAAAAAATTACAAACTTTCTGTTAGTGCGAGTAGTTTTCAAATTTGAATAGTTTATTTTTTTTAATTTAGTGTTTGTATCAACAAAAATTTAGTTTTTTTTCTTTTCTACTTTATTTATTTCCATTTTTTTATTCTGAATATTTTTTCTTTAGGTACAAAAAATTACAAACTTTCTGTTAGTGCGAGTAGTTTTCAAATTTGAATAGTTTAAATTTTTTTAATTTAGTTTTTGTCTCAACAAATATTTAGTTTTTTTTCTTTTCTACTTTATTTATTTTCATTTAATTATTTCTGAATATTTTTTATATAGTTACAAAAAATTACAAACTTTTTGTTAGTGCCAGTAGTTTTCAAATTTGAATAGTTTAAATTTGAATTATTTGACGAACTAATTTGTAGACGAAGTGCATCCAGTTTTTGCACATAAAATTTCTTCGCGTTTCAAATACCAAAACACATAAGTACCCTAACTATTACAAGGATTCCCTCCGGTTTGGGTGTGAAACTTTTTCTTCGCGTGTGACCCTTTGCGCCGTAACCATGGACAATTTTCATCATTTAACTGGATGCTCGGATCAATATTCACTTTGAATGGAGCAATTTCATCAAACTTTTCATAATCTTCTGACATATCTGTCTTGTCATCCACTCCCATGATGTTTCTTTTCCCTGAAAGAACTATGTGGCGCTTTGGCTCATGTATGATCCATTCACTTTCTTATTTTTTATTTTTCTCGGCCTGGTAGACATGTCTTTCACATAGAAAACATGCGCCACATCATTGGCTAGGACGAATGGTTCGTCTGCATATGCAAGATTGTTGAGATCCACTGTTGCCATTCCATACTGCGGATCTTCCGTTACCCTGCCTCTTGTCATATTGACCCATTTGCACCGAAACAAAGGGACCTTCAAACCATCTCCATAGTTAAGTGCCCATATGTCCTCTATGTAACCATAATATGTTTCCTTTCCCGTGTTGGTTGTTGCATCAAAGTGGACACCACTGTTTTGGTTGGTGCTCTTGTTATCTTGGGCGATCGTGTAAAATGTATTCCCATTTATCTCGTACCCTTTGAAAGTCATTATATTCGAAGATGGTAACTGGGACAGCGAGTACAGGTCATCTTCAATATTGCCATCATGCATGGCATGTGTCTGCAACCAACCGGCGGAAGTCCTCATTTGTTCACGTGTAATCCAGTCGTCAGACTACTCCAGGTGTTTGGAGTGTAGAAAATTCTTGTGTTCCTCCATATACGGAGCCACCAAGGCGGAATTCTGTAGAACTGTGTAGTGTGCTTCAGTGAGAGAATGCCCGCCCATACATATTATTTGATCCCCTCCCAGTGTGCCTTTTCCATCCAGTCTGCCCTTATGCCACGATTCAGGAACACCAATCGGCTTAAGGCCAGGAATAAAGTCAATACAAAACTCAATGACCTCCTCATTTTCATGGCCCTTCGAGATGTTTCCTTCTGGCCTAGCATGGTTATGAACATATTTCTTCAAGACTCCCGTGAACCTCTCAAAGGGGAACATATTGTGTAGAAATACAGGATCCAAAACGTTAATATCTTCGCAAAGGTGAACTAGGATGTGCATCATGATGTTGAAGAAGGATGGTGAGAACACCAACTCGAAATTGACAAGACATTGCACCAAATCATTTTGTAACCTTGGTATGATTTCTGGATCGATTACCTTCCGAGAGATTGCATTGAGGAATGCACATAGCTTCACAATGGCTAATCGAACGTTTTCCGGTAGAAGACCCTCAATGCAACCGGAAGCAGTTGCGTCATAATCACGTGGCAGTCATGAGACTTTAGGTTCTGGAACTTTTTCTCTGCCATATTTATTATTCCCTTTATATTCGACGAGAAGCCAGACGGTACCTTCATACTGAGCAGGCATTCAAAGAAGATTTCCTTCTCTTCTTTGGTAAGAGCGTAGCTGGCCTGACCCTGATGTATGCCGTCTTTTCCGTGCATACGTTGCTGGTCCTCCCGTGCCTCTGGTGTATCTTTTGTCTTCCCATACACGCCCAAGAAGCCAAGCAGGGTCACACAAAGATTCTTCGTCATGTACATCATGTCGACTGTGGAGCGGACCTCTAGGTCTTTCCAATATGGCAGGTCCCAAAATATAGAATTCTTCTTCCACGTGGGTGCGCGTCCGTCAGAGTCCTTCGGAATAGGTTGTCCGCCAGGACCCTTTCCAAAGATTACCTTCAAATCCTTGACCATTTCATGTACATCAGCTCTAGTACGGTGACAAGGCTTCGTCCGGTGATCCGCCTCACCTTTGAAATGCTTGCCTTTCTTTCTTACGGGATGCCTGCTCGGAAGAAATCGACGATGTCCCAGGTACACATTCTTCCTACAACTATCCAAATATATACTGTCGGTATCATCTAAACAGTGCGTGCATCTGCGGTATCCCTTGTTTGTCTGTCCTGAAAGGTTACTGAGAGCAGGCCAATCATTAATGGTCACGAATAGCAACGCCTTTATGCCAAATTCTTCATGTTTGTGCTCATCCCACGCACGTACACCTTTTCCATTCCACAACTGTAATAGTTCTTCAACTAATGGCCTTAGGTACACATCAATGTCGTTGCCGGGTTGCTTAGGGCCTTGGATGAGCACTAGCATCATAATGAACTTCCGCTTCATGCACAACCAAGGAGGAAGGTTATACAAACATAGAGTCACAAGCCACGTGCTATGGTTGCTGCTCTGCTCCCCAAAAGGATTAATGCCATCCGCGCTTAGACCAAACCATACGTTCCTTGGGTCACCTGCAAACTCCTCCCTGTACTTTCTCTCGATTTTTCTCCACTGCGACCCGTTAGCGGGTACTCTCAACTTTCCGTCTTTCTTACGGTCTTCTCCGTGCCATCGCATCGCCTTCGCATGCTCTTTGTTTTGGAACAAACATTTCAACCGTGGTATTATAGGAGCATACCGCATCACCTTTGCAGGAATCTTATTCCTGGGGCGCTCACCCTCGACATCACCAGGGTCATCGCGGCTGATCTTATAGCGCAATGCACTGCATACCGAGCACGCGTTCAAATCCTCGTACTCATCATGGTAGAGGATGCATTCATTAGGGCATGCATGTATCTTCTGCACCTCTAAACCTAGAGGGCAGACAACCTTCTTCGCTTCGTACGTACTCTCGGGCAATTCGTTGTCCTTCGAAAGTATATTCTTTATCATTACAAGCAACTTTCCAAATCCCTTGTTAGATAGACCATTCTCTGCCTTCCATTGCAGCAATTCCAGTGTGCTGCCCAGCTTTTTCTTGTCACCTTCGCCATTCGCGTACAACAATTTCTTGTGATCCTCTAACATGCGCTGCAACTTCTTCTTCTCATTTTCACTTGCGTAGTTTCTCTTTGCATTGGCAATGGCCCGACCTAGATCATCAGCGGGCTCATCTGATGCCTCTTCTTCAGCTTCTTCCCGCATGGCCGGCTCAGCTTCTTTCCCCATTGTTGTATCATCGTATTCAGGGAACCCATGGCCAGGATAGCTATCATCATCCTCTTCTTCTTCATTGTCTTCCATCAAAACCCTCTTTCTCCGTGCTTGGTCCAAACATTATAGTGGGGCATGAAACCGGACTCAAACAGGTGGACGTGAATGATTCTTGAGTTAGAGTAATTATGACCATTCTTACAGCCAGCACATGGACAAGGCATAAAACCATCCGCCCGCTTGTTTGCCTGAGCCGCAATCAGAAAAGTATGCATGCCATAAATGAACTGGGGAGAGCAACGGTCATCGTACATCCATTGCCGGTGCATCTTCATTACACACCACCGAATAGACCAAATTAATACAAGTTCATACATAAAGTTCATATACAACACTTAAATGCAATATACAAATAACTCTCTAGCTAAAGAATTTAAATGCAACAACAAATGCTATCAAGATCGCAACTAAGGTAACAATTGATCCAACAGCATAATGATACCAAGCCACATTATCAATGGCATATTTTCTAATCTTTCTAATCTTCAACCGCATTTTCTCCATCTTGATCTTGTGATCATCGACGACATCAGCAACATGCAACTCCAATTCCATCTTATCCCCCTCAATTCTTTTCAATTTTTCTTTCAAATACTCGTTTTCTCTTTCAACTAAATTTAACTTCTCGACAATAGGGTCGGTTGGAATTTCCGGTTCACATACCTGCTAGATAAAAATATATATGTCAACTTGATGGGCACAATTTTTCATAAACATGAAATGCAACAAATAGTTTTAAAAGAGAATATACCACATCCGAATCATAATACAGACGAGGACCGACGGGGATGGGTATCAAAACCATGGCACTATGTATAACAAACAACGTACGGGTAAGATAATTATACAAGTAACTATATATCTAAATCACACAAACATGATTTTTTATATAAAAAAGATAAGAACAAGAGGCTCACCACAAGGTGGTGCCGGCGACGGGTCGGTGCGGACGATCGACGGTGGTTACGACGGAGACGGGAAGGCACTAAGTAAAAAACCACACCTACATATGCAAACTAAGAGTTATTTTAAGCTCAAATTGCATATAAATCAAATATACTACCACATATAATTCCTCCCAAATTACTAAAACCCACAAATTAATCACTATATAAAGCATTGCAAGAGCTAATCTAGCAATGAGAGATGAAAGGACAAAGCTGCTAACCTTTGTGATCAATTGAATGGATGGGGGCCTTAAAATCTTGCCAAAATTTGGGCAAAATGTGTGATGAGCTCGAGGGGAGAAGAGAGGAAGAACGGAGAGGAGGAGAGAAGAAATGGGGAAGAACAGAGCGAGCCGGACGAAGGGTTTATATGCAGGGCGACCTATAGTACCGGTTCGTGGCAAGAACCGGTACTAAAGGTGCCGGACGGGCCCCACCAGTCTGACAACATCCTACCACCAAACCCTTTAGTACTGGTTCGTGGCATGAACTGGTGCTAAAGGTTCCACACGAACAGGTACTAAAGGGAGCGTCCCACCTAGCCGTTGGACCCGACACTAATGGTCACATTGTTGGGGAACGTAGTAATTTCAAAATTTTCCTACGCACACGCAAGATCATGGTGATGCATAGCAACGTGAGGGAAGAGTGTTGTCCACGTACCCTCGTAGACCGTAAGCGGAAGCGTTATGACAAAGCGGTTGATGTAGTCGTACGTCTTCACGATCCTCCGATCCAAGCACCGAATGTACGGCACCTCCGAGTTCAGCACACGTTCAGCTTGATGACGATCCCCGGACTCCGATCCAGCAGGGTTTCGGGGATGAGTTCCGTCAGCACGATGGTGTGGTGACAATGATGATGTTCTACCGACGCAGGGCTTCGCCTAAGCACCGCAACGATATGACCGAGGTGGAATATGGTGGAGGGGGGCACCGCACACGGCTAAGGAACGATCATGAAGATCAACTTGTGTGTCTAGGGGTAACCCCTACCCCCGTATATAAAGGAGCCAAGGGGGAGGGGGCGGCCGGCCAAGGAGGGCGCGCCAAGGGGGAGTCCTACTCCCACCGGGAGTAGGACTCCCTTCTTTCCTAGTTGGAGAAGGAGAAGGGGGAAGGAGGAGGCAGAGGGGAAGGAAAGGGGGGGGCGCCGCCCCCTTCTCCTTGTCCTATTCGGGCTAGGGAGGGGAGGGGGTGCAGCCCACATCTTGCCTCCTCTCCTCTTCTCCCTTAGGGCCCATGAAGGCCCAATAGCCCCCGGGAGGGTTCCGGTAACCTCCCGATGCTCCGGTAAAATCCCGATTTCACCCGGAACCATTCCGATATCCAAATATAGGCTTCCAATATATCAATCTTTATGTCTCGACCATTTAGAGACTCCTCGTCATGTCCGTGATCACATCCGGGACTCCGAACAACCTTCGGTACATCAAAACTTATAAACTCATAATAAAACTGTCATTGTAACATTAAGCGTGCGGACCCTACGGGTTCGAGAACTATGTAGACATGACCTAGAACTATTCTTGATCAATAACCAATAGCGGAACCTGGATGCTCATATTGGCTCCTACATATTCTACGAATATCTTTATCGGTCAAACCGCATAACAACATACTTTGTTCCCTTTGTCATCGGTATGTTACTTGCCCGAGATTTGATCGTGGGTATCCAATACCTAGTTCAATCTCGTTACCGGAAAGTCTCTTTACTCGTTACGTAATGCATCATTCCGTAACTAACTCATTAGCTACATTGCTTGCAAGGCTTATAGTGATGTGCATTACCGAGAGGGCCCAGAGATACCTCCCCGACAATCGGAGTGACAAAACCTAATCTCGAAATACGCCAACCCAACATGTACCTTCGGAGACACCTGTAGAGCTCCTTTATAATCACCCAGTTATGTTGTGACATTTGGTAGCACACAAAGTGTTCCTCCGGTAAACGGGAGTTGCATAATCTCATAGTTACCGGAACATGTATAAGTCATGAAGAAAGCAATAGCAACATACTAAACGATGAAGTGCTAGGCTAACGGAATGGGTCATGTCAATCACATCATTCTCCTAATGATGTGATCCCGTTAATCAAATGACAACACATGTCTATGGTTAGGAAACATAACCATCTTTGATTAATGAGCGAGTCAAGTAGAGGCATACTAGTGACGTTATGTTTGTCTATGTATTCACACATGTATCATGTTTCCGGTTAATACAATTCTAGCATGAATAATAAACATTTATCATGATATGAGGAAATAAATAATAACTTTATTATTGCCTCTAGGGCATATTTCCTTCAGTCTCCCACTTGCACTAGAGTCAATAATCTAGATTACACAGTAATGATTTTAACACCCATGGAGTCTTGGTGCTGATCATGTTTTGCTCGTGGAAGAGGCTTAGTCAGCGGGTCTGCAACATTCAGATCCATATGTATCTTGAAAATCTCTATGTCTCCCACCTGGACTTGGTCCCGGATGGAATTGAAGCGTCTCTTGATGTGCTTGGTCCTCTTGTGAAATCTGGATTCCTTTGCCAAGGCAATTACACCAGTATTGTCACAAAAGATCTTCATTGGTCCCGATGCACTAGGTATGACACCTAGATCGGAAATGAACTCCTTCATCCAGACTCCTTCATTTGCTGCTTCCGAAGCAACTATGTACTCCGCTTCACATGTAGATCCCGCCAGGACACTTTGTTTAGAACTGCACCAACTTACAGCTCCACCATTTAATAAAAACACGTATCCGGTTTGCGATTTAGAATCGTCCGGATCAGTGTCAAAGCTTGCATCAACGTAACCATTTATGACTAGCTCTTTGTCACCTCCATATACGAGAAACATATCCTTAGTCCTTTTTAGGTATTTCAGGAAGTTCTTGACCGCTGTCCAGTGATCCACTCCTGGATTACTTTGGTACCTCCCTGCCAAGCTTATTGCTAAGCATACGTCAGGTGTGGTACACAGCATTGCATACATGATAGAGCCTGTGGCTGAAGCATAGGGAACATCTTTCATTTTCTCTCTATCTTCTGCTGTGGTCGGGCATTGAGTCTGACTGAACTTCACACCTTGTAAAACAGGCAAGAACCCTTTTTTTGCCTGATCCATTTTGAACTTTTTCAAAACTTTATCAAGGTATGTGCTTTGTGAAAGTCCAATTAAGCGTCTTGATCTATCTCTATAGATCTTGATGCCCAATAAGTAAGCAGCTTCACTGAGGTTTTTCATAGAAAAACTTTTATTCAAGTATCCCTTTATGCTATCCAGAAATTCTATATCATTTCCAATTAATAATATGTCATCTACATATAATATCAGAAATGCTACAGAGCTCCCACTCACTTTCTTGTAAATACAGGCTTCTCCAAAAGTCTGTATAAAACCATATGCTTTGATCACACTATCAAAGCATTTATTCCAACTCCGAGATGCTTGCACCAGTCCATAAATGGATCGCTGGAGCTTGCACACTTTGTTAGCACCTTTTGGATCGACAAGACCTTCTGGTTGCATCATATACAGCTCTTCTTCCAGAAATCCATTCAAGAATGCAGTTTTGACATCCATTTGCCAAATTTCATAATCATAAAATGCAGCAATTGCTAACATGATTCGGACAGACTTAAGCATCGCTACGGGTGAGAAAGTCTCATCATAGTCAACCCCTTGAACTTGTCGAAAACCTTTTGCAACAAGTCGAGCTTTATAGACAGTTACATTACCATCAGCGTTAGTATTCTTCTTAAAGATCCATTTATTATCAATGGCTTGCCGATCATCGGGCAAGTCAACCAAAGTCCATACTTTGTTCTCATACATGGATCCCATCTCAGATTTCATGGCTTCTAGCCATTTTGCGGAATCTGGGCTCATCATCGCTTCCTCATAGTTTGTAGGTTCGCCATGGTCAAGTAACATGACTTCCAGAATAGGATTACCGTACCACTCTGGTGCGGATCTTACTCTGGTAGACCTATGAGGTTCAGTAGAAACTTGATCTGAAGTTTCATGATCAATATCATTAGCTTCCTCACTAATTGGTGTAGTTGTCACAGGAACCGGTTCTTGTGATGGACTACTTTCCAATAAGGGAGCATGTACAGTTACCTCATCAAGTTCTACTTTCCTCCCACTCACTTCTTTCGAGAGAAACTCCTTCTCTAGAAAGGATCGGAATTTAGCAACGAAAACCTTGCCCTCAGATCTGTGATAGAAGGTGTACCCAACAGTCTCTTTTGGGTATCCTATGAAGACACATTTCTCCGATTTGGGTTCGAGCTTATCTGGTTGAAGTTTCTTCACATAAGCATCGCAACCCCAAACTTTAAGAAACGACAACTTTGGTTTCTTGCCAAAACACAGTTCATGAGGCGCCGTCTCAACGGATTTTGATGGTGCCCTATTTAACGTGAATGCGGCCGTCTCTAAAGCATAACCCCAAAACGATAGCGGTAAATCAGTAAGAGACATCATAGATCGCACCATATCTAGTAAAGTACGATTACAACGTTCGGACACACCATTACGCTGTGGTGTTTTGGGTGGCGTGAGTTGCAAAACTATTCCGCATTGTTTCAAATGTACACCAAACTCGTAACTCAAATATTCTCCTCCACGATCAGATCGTAGGAATTTTATTTTCTTGTTACGATGATTTTCCACTTCACTCTCAAATTCTTTGAACTTTTCAAATGTTTGAGACTTGTGTTTCATTAAGTAGATATACCCATATCTTCTCAAATCATCTGTGAAGGTGAGAAAATAACGATACCCGCCGCGAGCCTCAATATTCATTGGACCACAAACATCAGTATGTACGATTTCCAACAAATCAGTTGCTCGCTCCATAGTTCCAGAGAACAGCGTTTTAGTCATCTTGCCCATGAGGCACGGTTCGCAAGTACCAAGTGATTCATAATCAAGTGATTCCAAAAGTCCATCAGTATGGAGTTTCTTCATGCGCTTTATACCGATATGACGTAAACGGCAGTGCCACAAATAAGTTGCACTATCATTATCAACTCTGCATCTTTTGGTTTCAACACTATGAATACGTGTATCACTACTATCAAGATTCAATAAAAATAGACCACTCTTCAAGGGTGCATGACCATAAAAGATATTACTCATATAAATAGAACAACCATTATTCTCTGATTTAAATGAATAACCGTCTCGCATCAAACAAGATCCAGATATAATGTTCATGCTCAACGCTGGCACCAAATAACAATTATTTAGGTCTAAAACTAATCTCGATGGTAGATGTAGAGGTAGCGTGCCGACCGCGATCACATCGACTTTGGAACCATTTCCCACTCACATCGTCACCTCGTCCTTTAGCCAATCTTCGCTTAATCCGTAGTCCCTGTTTCGAGTTGCAAATATTAGCAACAGAACCAGTATCAAATACCCAGGTACTACTGCGAGCATTAGTAAGGTACATATCAATAACATGTATATGACATATACCTTTGTTCACTTTGCCATCCTTCTTATCTGCCAAATACTTGGGCAGTTCCGCTTCCAGTGTCTAGTCTGCTTGCAGTAGAAGCACTCAGTCTCAGGCTTAGGTCCAGACTTGGGTTTCTTCTCTTGAGCAGCAACTTGTTTGCTGTTCTTCTTGAAGTTCCCCTTCTTCTTCCCTTTGCCCTTTTTCTTGAAACTGGTGGTCTTGTTGACCATCAACACTTGATGCTCTTTCTTGATTTCTACCTCCGCGGCTTTTAGCATTGCGAAGAGCTCAGGAATAGTCTTGTCCATCCCTTGCATATTATAGTTCATCACGAAGCTCTTGTAGCTTGGTGGCAGTGATTGAAGAATTCTATCAATGACACTATCATCAGGAAGATTAACTCCTAGTTGAATCAAGTGATTATTATACCCAGACATTTTGAGTATGTGTTCACTGACAGAACTATTCTCCTCCATCTTGCAGCTATAGAACTTATTGGAGACTTCATATCTCTCAATTCGGGCATTTGCTTGAAATATTAACTTCAACTCTTGGAACATCTCATATGCTCCATGACGTTCAAAACATCGTTGAAGACCCGGTTCTAAGCCATAAAGCATGGCACACTGAACTATCGAGTAGTCATCAGCTTTGCTCTGCCAGACGTTCTTAACGTCGTCAGTTGCATTAGCAGCAGGCCTGGCACCCAGCGGTGCTTCCAGGACGTAATTCTTCTGTGCAGCAATGAGGATAATCCTCAGGTTACGGACCCAGTCCATGTAATTGCTACCATCATCTTTCAACTTTGCTTTCTCAAGGAACGCATTAAAATTCAATGGAACAACAACACAAGCCATCTACCTACAACAAACATAGACAAGCAAAATACTATCAGGTACTAAGTTCATGATAAATTTAAGTTCAATTAATCATATTACTTAAGAACTCCCACTTAGACAGACATCTCTCTAGTCATCTAAGTGATCACGTGATCCAAATCAACTAAACCATGTCCGATCATCACGTGAGATGGAGTAGTTTCAATGGTGAACATCACTATGTTGATCATATCTACTATATGATTCACGTTCGACCTTTCGGTCTCCGTGTTCCGAGGCCATATCTGTTATATGCTAGGCTCGTCAAGTTTAACCTGAGTATTCCGCGTGTGCAACTGTTTTGCACCCGTTGTATTTGAACGTAGAGCCTATCACACCCGATCATCACGTGGTGTCTCAGCATGAAGAACTTCGCAACGGTGCATACTCAGGGAGAACACATCTTGATAATTTTTAGTGAGAGATCATCTTAAAATGCTACCGTCAATCAAAGCAAGATAAGATGCATAAAGGATAAACATCACATGCAAACAATATAAGTGATATGATATGGCCATCATCATCTTGTGCTTGATCTCCATCTCAGAAGCACCGTCATGATCGCCATCGTCACCGGCGCGACACCTTGATCTCCATCATAGCATCATTGTCGTTACGCCATCTATTGCTTCTACGACTATCGCTACCGCTTAGTGATAAAGTAAAGCAATTACAGGGCGTTTGCATTTCATACAATAAAGCGACAACCATATGGCTCCTGAACATGATCATCTCATACAATAAAATATAGCATCACGTCTTGACCATATCACATCACAACATGCCCTGCAAAAACAGGTTAGACGTCCTCCACTTTGTTGTTGCAAATTTTACGTGGCTGCTACGGGCTGAGCAAGAACCGTTCTTACCTACGCATCAAAACCACAACGATAGTTTGTCAAGTTAGTGCTATTTTAACCTTCGCAAGGACCGGGCGTAGCCACACTCGGTTCAACTAAAGTTGGAGAAACAGACACCCGCTAGTCACCTATGTGCAAAGCACGGCGGTAAAACCAGTCTCGCGTAAGCGTACGCGTAATGTCGGTCTGGGCCGCTTCATCCAACAATACCGCTGAACCAAAGTATGACATGCTGGTAAGCAGTATGACTTGTATCGCCCACAACTCACTTGTGTTCTACACATGCATATAACATCAACGCATAAAACCTAGTCTCGGATGCCACTGTTGGGGAACGTAGTAATTTCAAAATTTTCCTACGCACACGCAAGATCATGGTGATGCATAGCAACGAGAGGGAAGAGTGTTGTCCACGTACCCTCGTAGACCATAAGTGGAAGCGTTATGACAACACGGTTGATGTAGTCGTACGTCTTCACGATCCGACCGATCCAAGCACCGAACGTACGGCACCTCCGAGTTCAGCACATGTTCAACTCGATGACGATCCCCGGACTCCGATCCAGCAGGGTTTCGGGGATGAGTTCCGTCAGCACGATGGCGTGGTGACGATGATGATGTTCTACCGACGCAGGGCTTCGCCTAAGCACCACAACGATATGACCAAGGTGGAATATGGTGGAGGGGGGCACCGCACACGGCTAAGGAACGATCACGGAGATCAACTTGTGTGTCTATGGGTGCCCCCTGCCCCGTATATAAAGGAGCCAAGGGGGAGGGGGCGACCGGCCAAGGAGGGCGCGCCAAGGGGGAGTCCTACTCCCACCGGGAGTAGGACTCCCTTCTTTCCTAGTTGGAGAAGGAGAAGGGGGAAGGAGGAGGCAGAGGGGAAGGAAAGGGGGGGGGGCGCCACCCCCTTCTCCTTGTCCTATTCGGGCTAGGGAGGGGAGGGGGTGCAGCCCACATCTTGCCTCCTCTCCTCTTCTCCCTTAGGGCCCATGAAGGCCCAATAGCCCCCGGGAGGGTTCCGGTAACCCCCCGGTGCTCCGGTAAAATCCCGATTTCACCCGGAACCATTCCGATATCCAAATATAGGCTTCCAATATATCAATCTTTATGTTTCGACCATTTCGAGACTCCTCATCATGTCCGTGATCACATCCGGGACTCCGAACAACCTTCAGTACATCAAAACTTATAAACTCATAATAAAACTGTCATCGTAACGTTGAGCGTGCGGACCCTACGGGTTCGAGAACTATGTAGACATGACCTAGAACTATTCTCGGTCAATAACCAATAGCGGAACCTGGATGCTCATATTGGCTCCTACATATTCTACGAAGATCTTTATCGGTCAAACCGCATAACTACATACTTTGTTCCCTTTGTCATCGGTATGTTACTTGCCCGAGATTTGATCGTCGGTATCCAATACCTAGTTCAATCTCGTTACCGGCAAGTCTCTTTACTCGTTACATAATGCATCATTCCATAACTAACTCATTAGCTACATTGCTTGCAAGGCTTATAGTGATGTGCATTACCGAGAGGGCCCAGAGATACATCCCGACAATCGGAGTGACAAAACCTAATCTCGAAATACGCCAACCCAACATGTACCTTCGGAGACACCTGTAGAGCTCCTTTATAGTCACCCAGTTACGTTGTGACGTTTGGTAGCACACAAAGTGTTCCTCCGGTAAACGGGAGTTGCATAATCTCATAGTTACAGGAACATGTATAAGTCATGAAGAAAGCAATAGCAACATACTAAACGATCAAGTGCTAGGCTAACGGAATGGGTCATGTCAATCACATCATTCTCCTAATGATGTGATCCCGTTAATCAAATGACAACACATGTCTATGGTTAGGAAACATAACCATCTTTGATTAATGAGCTAGTCAAGTAGAGGCATACTAGTGACGTTATGTTTGTCTATGTATTCACACATGTATCATGTTTCCGGTTAATACAATTCTAGCATGAATAATAAACATTTATCATGATATGAGGAAATAAGTAATAACTTTATTATTGCCTCTAGGGCATATTTCCTTCACACATTAGTGCCGGCTCATTTTCAAACCGGGTCTAATGAGCTGCACATTAGACCCTTTTTCTACTAGTGGGTCCCGTGCGCATGGTATAGAGCCCGTGAGCACCGGGTGTCCTGTAAATTTTGACAACTGATGCAAGAAATGACACATGGCTGGTTAGAACTAGCTATCCTTACCAAGTGTCATGCTGCAAGGTCATCGCACTTCTAAATATCATCACAAAAGAAATCCGATACTACTTGAAAGGTGCATGTGGAGCACTTGCATAGATTGGAAAGGATGCCTTATGATGAGAATGGAATATGATAGATCCGCACTAAAGCCAATATAGATATCATATACACTCATTTTTGCAAGAACAAATAGAAAACCCAAAAATTGAGTGCACAATAATACTTTAGCATATAATGACGTAAAGGTCTAAAATACCCAAATAAGTAACAAATAAACATCCAACACTAGTGCAGGACGTCCTATGCAAATGGTTTTTACCCCCTTTCGGTGACACAATTTTAAACCGTCGGCTTGCTAACGTGGGCGATTGGGGGGGGGGGGTCCATCCCACACGACCCTGATAAATCATCAGCGATAGGTACATCAGTCACACACTCAGAGCAAAAGAGCTCGTGTGCAATCGAATGAGCTATCGCAAACAATTGTGCGGGACAAATCTTGTGACATGTGCTTAGCATCCCACACAATGAATTCCGAACAAAACTTTTCATTAGAATGGTGCATCACACACAATGTTTTGCATAAACTCGTCTATGATAGGGGTGGCAAATGTTTTTTCTGTGTATATCATTTGCGTTATTCAAGTACATCACACACATGCCTAGCTAGAAGAAACTATATGACATAATGTTGTCCATCACACACACTTTTCCCGGGAAAATGTTTGTGCAAGGTGGCCTAACGCAAACGCTTATCTGGGAAACGTCATGTGTGGTCATTCATTGATCTCACATGTGTATTTTTTAGAAACTGTGGGGGTTCTCTAAGATCATCACCCACGAAGTTGTATGAGTACCCGTCTGCAGTATAAAGACCCAATAAGTAGGCTAATTAGCCTATTATTTCTTATCCATTCAGTAATCAAATTGACATTTCATATCAAGCACACATATATTTCATATTCATGTGACATCTACCCGGATTCCATAATTGAAATACATCAGAGTACACAATCACATAGCTAGTTTAGCACTCAGTTATACCATATGGCTAGTTCAGACCCCATTACATAATAGCAACAAGTTTCACATGCAACATCTAAAACCTTTGACAAGTAGCATCATAGATGGTAAGTAGTTAGATAAATATCATCTCGAAATCTGCTGAAGCGGAAGGTGAATATACGTTGAGCCTTTAATGATGTTGAAGGTCCTTGCAACTTTAGGCTACTTCATGTGGATGATTGTCTGCCCACCATTCATCCTCTTGAGAAAGACTTCAATATTATACCATGGATGTTGTATGAATACATTCCTCACCTCTTGACCATACCGGTGGTTTGAGAGGTAATCATCAGTGAACTGCTTTGGAAAGGACTGATAATAAAGATATGCATAAATATCTTTACTAAATTTTGAAAGGGCGCATAGAAAAAAAACAAAGTAAAAGAGTTAGTACCATCCTATAGTTGACTGGTGTCTTCTCATTATGCAGACAAAGATCTTGTCATTTTTTGTTGCTAGTTTCTTTATCCTAACAATCTTTTTGAATTTCGTGACTTCACTGATATTCATGGACATCTCATTTCCCCATATGCAAAATGGGTCGAACGGTGGGTCTATATCTCTGACAGCAGGACCAACATATGCAAGACCAAACTATTGAAAACCTAAATATTAGAACAGTTCCTGCAAATTGCACAGTAATGTGCTATTAGCCAAAGGACCATGTGCAAACCTCGATGTTAAGCCTCAATGTCTCCCTTTGTTACCCTGCAAACATACGGTAGATATTGATCAGGTTAAGTGAGAGTTGCATACTATCAATAAAATAGGCTAATGAAAAATAAACACATTGCAGATCAAACAGACTAATTCAAGCCACATGGAAAAGCCAGTAAACCAAACCAAGTTTGCTTAACAACTACTCCCTCCGTTCCTAAATATAAGTCTTTTTAAAGACTTCAATATGAACTACATACAAAGCAAAATGAGTGAATCTACCCTCTAAACTATGTGTATATACATCTGTATTTAGTTCATATTAAAATCTCTAGAAAGACTTATATTTAGGAATGGTGGGAGTAGAAAATATAGCAATTGTATGTTTCTCATGTATTTAGTATAGCCAAATTTGATTTATTTCTCACATACATAACAATACAAAATTATACACACAATAATTGAACAACACATTGCAGAATTGAACCAAACAGTTAACTAAACACCACAACAAATGAACCAAATAGTTAACTAAGCACGAGATTGCACAATATAACATACTAGAAGATCGGATTGCATAGTAACACTGCATCAGACAATTGACTAAAATTTCTAAAGGAAAGACAGGAGCAACACATGCAACAGGTAAACCGAACAAACTTAACTAGCATAGGTAGCTGAACCTACATCCTTAGTAAGCTAAAACAAATAAGCTACTCCTCATCATCGAAGATATGGATGACGATGGGATCCTTAAACTTGGAAGAGGGCCAGGACTCCACATTGTGGGTGCCCTCCTCGTCGTGGTGAGTCGTCTGAGTCAGTCTGGGCACCAACCTATTGGCTTTGGAATTGAGGTAACTAAGCATGGGCACACTGAGAAAACACCTCAGTCTTCATTAGAGGCATCGATAGTGGCCTTGATAAAACACCATGAACTTTCATTTAAAGCAGCAAACTGCCATGGCGGCATCCGAGCATGAGGCATTGATGGTGTCCTCAATGGCGAGGTGCTCCTCCAAGATCTAGGGGTCAGTATGCATGGCAGCCATCGCGACCTCATCCTCGCGTGCAACCGCGATTTGCTTCTCCACTGCAAAATGCTCCTTGAGCTGCTGGCTATACTGCGTGCACCATGGCTTTGAGCGGCGATTTTTTAGAGGATGGGGTGGGGATTTAGGTGAAAGGTGTCGTGCCAACGGTCAGGTCATGTAGGAGGCGGTGGTGAGGCAGTCCTAGACTAAGGGGTTCTCGGACTGTCGGCCTATCTCTTATGGGTCGGATAGGTGGGCTGCACTGCGACTACTATAAGGCTGAGCTATAAGGCGACTCCGTATCCGGACAGGAAACCTTCGGAGCCTTGGTGTGTCCTCCAAGTCAAGATAAGAGAATCGGCTTGTGTATTCCTTCATTGTAACCGACCATGTGTAACCCTAGTACCCCTGGTATCTATATAAACCAGAGGGTTTAGTTCGTAGAGGCTAGAAGAAGAACCATCATCCTACTCACCTAGGGTTTAGTTCATCTGATCTCATGGTAGATCGACTCTGTAACCATCATATACACTTTAATATAATCGAGAAGGACGTAGGGTTTTACCTCTTCGAGATGGCACGAACCTGGGTAAACATCGTCTCTTTTGTCCCTTGTTACCCATTGATCCAAGATCCGTAGCTCGGGACCCCCTACCCAAGATGGCCAGTTTTCACACTGACATTAGCGCTTTCATGGAAAGTTCCGTTGTTGGATCGCCGAAGGATCGATTGCTCGCCTAGTCATCAACGACGGCATCCGCACCAGGGACACCTTCATCCCCGGGCAGACCTTCGTGTTCGGTAGTACCATGTTGCACGCCGATCAGACTAGCCGCCTTGGCTAGGTCGGAAATTTTGCCCTGATCAGGAGATCAAGTTTGGAAACATAGAGTTCATTGCCGACTCCCGCGGAGATCTTATTATGACAAAATCTTCCGCGCCCCTTAAAGAGCTTGCAAATCCTGACGCTTTAACTCTGGGAGTAGTAAACCTCATTGGGACTATCGTCACCCTAGGTCCAGCCTTAAAGCCTGATCCCGTCGATACATTTGGACTGGATCCGGCCGAATGCAGCTCGAGCGTGACTTCGAACGCCCCTGGAGCAGCGACACTTTGGATCGATCCTGGATATGCCAGGAGCATGGACCCAACGGACCTCTCATCTTTGAATGAGCTATTAGACCGGAATCAGTCCATGGGAATTTCTGACAGCCAATCCTTAGTCTATGATCAGATCGGGCTTAAACTTGATAACAGGGAAATTTACATCCCACCTGTCACACACCTCATCACCACCATCGAGGATTTGGCCGAAAGCTCACAGTCACCAGAGCTAAAAACGGATTATGTTTGGATTTCTGATTATTTGGTCCAGGCATCCAGCTCGGAATCCGATGTTCGTCCTGGAAGGAGCCCAGGATGAAGCCACGACTCCAAGCTTGACATCGAATCTGCGCAATAGTACCCGGTTGACAGTCCGGATTCCGATCCTGGCGCACCAGATGCCGCGATGGCGCAGCACTGCCAAAGCCCGGGACCCACAACCCATTAGGATACAAAGTTTTTACCACCCCCCATTGAGTACTCTCTAAGTAACTCAGGGAAACCTGGCATATGGGATCTAATGTACATAAAGCAATAGCCCGGAGAAACGGTCCATCACTTCTGGGCCAGATTCCTCCTTGTAAAGAACAGAATGACAGACTGCAGCGGCCAGGAAATCATAGCGACTTTTCAGCATGACTACTGGGAAGAAGGAATCTTGAATGCCATCGCCCGTCGCCATGTTCGAAACTTCGTTGAACTATCAGACCTGGTACGCAAATATTGCACCATGGAAAGTACCTGACAGGCTCAGCAAATGAGCATGGAGTCAATCCATGCCAAAGAACCCAGACAAGGTCTGGCAAAGCGCGTGCACTCGCGATGTTTGGCCGAACACAAGCCCGCAGAGAAAAACAACAAACCTCTTACAGGAGCCAGAACAGTCCTCGACGAGCTACTGGACAATGCATGTGCCATACGCTCAGTCTTGCCGAACATAAACCCAACCCACAACCTTCGAGATTGCTGGGTCGTCAGGCAAGTCGCAAAGAGTGGAGAGGCTATCCTTGGACTCTCACCCTCCACCAGACGATCAGAAACACCCTCGGACAATGACACTCAGATCTCAATGATCTACAAGACGTTTTCCTCAAACAACAAGAGGAAGAGAGCCCTTCGAGAGCTCAGTCAAATGCACCAGGTGACAACATCATATTCATGGATGGACACACCAATCACCTTCGACGAGGAAGACGAGCCAAGGGCCCACCCATCCGAGCACCCGCCGCCCTACTCCTCGATCCCATAGTGGACAGCTTCAGACTTCACATGGTGCTAATGGACGAGGGCAGCAGTTTAAACCTCATTTATGAGGACACCCTTGACAAAATGCAGTTCGGCAGATCTCGTGTTGAACAAAGTTACACTACCTTTCAAGGAATTATCCCCGGCAAAGAGGCGCGCTGCTCCAGATGAGTCACTCTCAACGTTGTATTTGACACTCCCGAGAACTACAGGTCTGGAGAACTACTCTTCCACTTTGTGCCCTTCCATAGCGGTTACCACGCTCTATTGGGGCGTGACGCATTTGCAAGGTTTTAGGCTATACCACTTTACAGGTATAAGAAACTCAAATGCCTGAGCCCAATGGCCTGATCACAATTGCAAGTGATCCGGATAGAGCTCTTCGAGCCGAAAACAAAACATCATCGCTCACCCTCAAAGCACTATCCGAGGCGCTCGCAGCCGAGGAATTAACCACACACCGCTCAATGGTGGATAGGGAGGATGTAATCCTCAGTAAAAAGGCCCAAATCCACATCCTTCAAACCAAAAAATGAAATCATGAAATTCCAAGTACATCCAACGGACCCCAACAAAACAACGTCCATTGGAGCTCAGCTGGACCCCGTAGTTGATGAAGCATTGCACACATTCTTGCTCGAAAAATGGGACATATTTGTCTGGCACCCCTCAGACATGCCAGGAATCCCACGAAGACTAGTGGAGCATAGCCTGAACATAATCAAGGGCTTTAAGCCAGTCAAACAGAAGCTGTGCCGATTTTCCGAACCCAAGCGTCAAGCTATGGGGGAAGAATAGCAAAATTACTCAAAGCCGGATTCATCACAGAAATCAAACACCACAAGTGGTTGGCAAATCTGGTCATGGTGCCCAACAAGGACAAATCCTGGCGACTATGCGTCGATTTTAAAGACATAAATAAAGCCTGCCCTAAGGATCCCTTCCCTTTACCTCGCATAGACCAGATCATCAACGCCACCGCCGGACACGACTCACTATGCTTCCTCAACGCCTACTCTGGATACTGATGTCTACTATGCAACTTTATTCTTGTAGACTCGTGTTGGGCCTCCAAGCGCAGAGTTTTGTAGCAATTTTCCCTCAAGTGGATTACCTAAGGTTTATCAATCCATGGGAGGCATAGGATTAAGATAGTCTCTCTCAAGCAACCCTGCAATCAAATACGAGAAATCTCTTGTGTCCCCAACACACCCAATACAATGGCAAATTGTATAGGTGCACTAGTTCGGCGAAGAGATGGTGATAAAAGTGTAGTATGGATAGTAGATACGAGTTTTTATAGTGCAAACAATAAAAATAGCAAGGTTGCAAATGATAAAACGGAGCACAAATGGTATTGCAATAATGGAAAATGAGGCCTAGGGTGCATACTTTCACTAGTGCAATCTCTCAACAATGATAACATAGTTGGATCATATGATTATCCCTCAAAGTGCAATAAAGAATCACTCCCGAGTTCCTATTAGCGGAGAACAAAAGATAGAAATTGTTTGTAGGGTACGAAACCACCTCAAAGCTATTCTTTCCGATCAATCTATCCTAGAGTTCATACGAAAATAATAGCAAGCTATTCTTTTCGATCGATCTAATCAAGAGTTCGTACTAAAATAACACCATGTGATGCATATCAACCAACTCTAATGTCACCTAGATACCCCATGTCACCGCAAGTAGCCATGAGTTAATT
Organism: Triticum dicoccoides; assembly: GCF_002162155.2. NCBI lineage: Eukaryota > Viridiplantae > Streptophyta > Magnoliopsida > Poales > Poaceae > Triticum > Triticum dicoccoides. Next base: position 436,085,735 of record NC_041391.1, on the reverse strand, counting down.
ATACGATATGTACCAAACAATTTTAGATTCATAATACTCAATCCACACAAAGAACTACAAGGAGACCCCAAAGTTTCTATCGGAGAAAAGATGATAAAAACGTGCATCAACCCCGATGCATAGATTACCCCAAAGTCACCTCTGGAATCCGCAAGTTGAGTGCCATAACATATATCAAGTGAAACAAAATAATACCCCATTGTCACCACGAGTATTCATATGCAAGACATATATCATGTGTTCTCAGATCTGAATATTCAATCCAACAAGACAAAACTTCAAAGGGTAAAGACTCAATTCATCGCAACAAGTGTAGAGAGGGGAGAAACATTATATGATCCATCTATATTAACAAAGCCCATGATACATCAAGATTGTGACATCTTAAGATCGCGCAAGAGAGAGATTAAACACATAGCTACTGGTACAAACCCTCATCCCCGAGGGTGGACTACTCCCATCTCATTGTGGTGGCCGCCAGGATGATGAAGATGGCCACCGGTGATGATCTCCCCCTCCGGCAGGGTGCCGGAACGGGCTCCCGATTGGCTTTCGGTGGCTATAGAGGCTTGCGGCGGCGGAACTTCTGAATCTAGGGTTATTTTTGATGGTTTCTCTATTTATAGGAATTTTAGTCATCGGTCTCACGTCAAGATGGGCCTCGAGGTGAGCACGATACACTGGGGCACGGGCAAGGGCCCAGGCGCACCCCAGTGGGTTGTGCCCTCCTCGTGGCTCTTCTGGCCCTCCCACGAAGCTTGGGGGATCTCTTTTGTTCCAAAAAAATGTCAAAAAGTTTTAGCTCATTTGGAGAACTTTCATTTCTGCACAAAAAAGAACACCATGGTAGTTCTGCTGAAAACAGCGTCAGTGCGAGTTAGTTCCATGCAAATCATACCAAGACCATATAAAATTATTGTAAACATGTCATGAATAGTTCATAAATTATAGATACGTTGGAGACGTATCAGCATCCCCAAGCTTAATTCCTACTCGTCCTCAAGTAGGTAAATGATAAAACAAATTATTTATGAGGTGTGAATGCTAGCAAAGTGCACAAGTTTGATCAATGACAATTTCAATCACTTTTCGTAGCATCATAACAACAATTATTTCTTATAAATCTTATCATGACCAAGTAGAAACCAATTTACATGTTAAGGTTAAAACGATGAATTCTCCCGAAACTCAACAACCTATGTTCTCAGTCACCAACCAATTGCAATTCAACTTATTCTACAGAGTCTAAGTAAGAGCTCCACATACTGAACCATCATATAGTCTTCTATGATTGCTAACACTCACTGCGTATACATGAGCAAAACGTTTCAACTGGACACATAGAAAGATAGGGGCTTATCATTTTGCCTCCCAACGTATTCACCTCAAGGGCGATGTCAACAATAATAACTCATGCTACCCATATCCAACTATATATATGTACCTAGATCTTTCCTCACCACATGATGCTTCCCAAAAGACAAAAAAGGAATAGAGAGAAAAACTTTGACTCTTTGCATAAAAGTAAATACTGAAAAGTAAAAGATAGGCCCTTCGCAGAGGGAAGCAGAGGTTGCCATGCGCTTATTTGTTTGTATGCTCAACCCCTTAGTTCAAAAGAACGTCATGTTATATTGCCCCTTATGATAGCAACCTTTATTATGCAGTTTGTTGCTTTTATTCTTTGCCATCACAAGTTCGTACAACGCTCAATTTTCTATTACACTGAATGATCTAACACTTTTAGAAGCAATTTTTATTGCCTTATTGCACTGATGACAACTTAGTTGAAGGATCTTGCTCAATCATAGGTAGGTAATGTGGACTCTCAAAACAAGATTTGGGTTTAAGGGTTTTTTGATGCACAAGTAGTATCTCTACTTGGTGCGGAATTTTTGGCTAGCAAAGATAGGGGGCAAGCACCACATGTTGAAGGATCTATGACAATATAACTTCTCTGTGAATATGAACAAACATAAATCATTATGTTGTCTCCAACGTCAACAATTTTGGCATATAATATTTTGACGGGGGCTCACAATCACAAAAGATTTCTAGGATAGTGTATTTGCACGTGAAAGTTCCCTTCTTTCTACTAATCATTCATGAATTGCTTGTATGACAAATATTGTGATTGTCAAGATTCAAAAGATTTCACTTTCTAAACCTAATGTGAAGCTACCACTAGGAATGATATGAACATATAATTTCAACTTCATGATATTCAATTCATTCAACAATTTACTCATAGGATATAAGTGAAGCACGAGAGTAAATGACAAAGTACTCCAAAAAGATATAAGTGAAGATCAAGTGAGTAGTTAAGTAAAAGGGTAGCTAATTGAGGACTCTCTCTCATTTAAAAGTTTCAGATCTAAGTATTTTATTAAAACAGCAAGTAAAATAAAACAAAATTACATTCCAAGAATAGCACAACTCATGTGAGGAAGCAAGAACTTAGGCTCAACCGATACTAACCGATAATTGTTGAAGAAGAAAGGTGGGATGCCTACCAGGGCATCCCCAATCTTAGATGCTTGAGACTTATGTGAATATTAACTTGGGATGCCTTGTGCATCCCCAAGCTTGAGCTTTTGTGTCTCCTTAATTCCTCTCATATCACGGTTTCCTTAAATCGCAAAAACTTCATCCACACAAAACTCAACAAGAACTCGTGAGAAAAGTTAGTATAAACCAATGCAAACACCTTATCATTCTTTACTGTAGAAAACCACGAAAGTTATTATTCAACATTTCATACAAAATTCCTCTGGATATTTAATACTCCTATCCTCAAATAGAATCATTAAACAAGCAAACATATGCAAACAATTCAAACATAATAGCAATCTGCCAAAATAGTACAATCTGTAAAGAATGCAAGGGTATCAATACTTCTTAAACTTTAAAGATTATGATAATCTACCACCCTGCAGAAAATTTAGCTTAACTTATTTTGCAAAAAGTTTCAACATTTTATCACATTCTGAATTTTCTAGGGAATTTTTGCAACAGCGGTAAAATTTGTGTTTTCAAACAGCAACAAGTATACTTGCAAAAAAGCATGAAAAAGGCTATCATTGCCACTTTTATTGAAATAAAATATGAAAAACATTATTATAAATGACATCAAGCAAATCCTAACAAAACAAATTGATGCTCCAAGCAAAACACATATCATGTGACGAATGAAAACATAGCTCCAACTGAGGTTACCGTTAATGTTGAAGACAAAAGAGGGGATGCCTTCCGGGGCATCCCCAAGCTTAGTTTCTTGGATCTTGCTTCAATATTACCTTGGGGGTGCCTTGGTAATCCCCAAGCTTATGGTCTTGTCTCTCCTTATTCTCCTCATATCGACATCTCACCCAAAACTTGAAAACTTTAATCACACAAAACTTAACGGAACCTTGTGAGATAGGTTAGTATGATAAAGAGCAAACCATTTCACTTTTGGTACTGTCAAAGACAAGATTCATAATTGTTTCCACACAATTCCTACTGTATCATATCATTTCTATAATTTATATTGAGCAATATAAGCCATAGAAACTAGGAAACAAGCAAACTATGAAATGAAAACAGAATCTGTCGAAAAACAGAACAGTCTGTAGTAATCTGTACTCAAACCATACTTATGCTACTCCAAAAAATATGAAAAAATTAGGAACACGTGAGCAATTTGTATACTAATATTCTGCAAAAAGAATGAACTCAAAAGCACTCTTTTGTTAAAAATTAGAGTAATTTTCGTGAGCACAAAAGTTTCTGTTTTTCAGCAAGACCAAATCAACTATCACCCAACATGATCCCAAAGGCTTTACTTGGCACTTTATTGAAACAAAAGCAATAAAACATGATTAAGACAGTATCCTAATCATGTGAACACATAAAAACATTAGGTAAAAGTGTTGGGTTATCTCCCAACAAGCGCTTTTCTTTAATGCCTTTTAGCTAGGCATGATGAGTTCAATGATGCTCGCATAAAAGATACGAATTGAAACATAAAGAGAGCATCATGAAGCATATGACTAGCACATTTAAGTCTAACCCACTTCCTATGCATAGGGATTATGTGAGCAAATAAGTTTTGGGAGCAAGAATCAACTAGCTTAGGAAGGCAAAACAAGTGCAACTTCAAGATTTTCAACACATAGAGAGGAAACTTGATATTATTGCAATACCTACAAGCATATGTTCCTCTCACTGTGCTTCCTCAACGCCTACTCCGGATACTGATGTCTACTACGCAACTTTATTCTTGTAGACTCGTGTTGGGCCTCCAAGCGCAGAGTTTTGTAGCAATTTTCCTTCAAGTGGATGACCTAAGGTTTATCAATCCATGGGAGGTGTAGGATTAAGATAGTCTCTCTCAAGCAACCCTGCAATCAAATACGAAAAATCTCCTGTGTCCCCAACACACCCAATACAATGGCAAATTGTATAGGTGCACTAGTTCGGCGAAGAGATGGTGATAAAAGTGTAGTATGGATAGTAGATATGAGTTTTTGTAGTGCAAACAATAAAAACAGCAAGGTTGTAAATGATAAAACGGAGCACAAACGGTATTGCAATAATGGAAAATGAGGCCTAGGGTGCATACTTTCACTAGTGCAATCTCTCAACAATGATAACATAGTTGGATCATATGATTATCCCTCAAAGTGCAATAAAGAATCACTCCTGAGTTCCTATTAGTGGAGAACAAAAGATAGAAATTGTTTGTAGGGTACGAAGCCACCTCAAAGCTATTCTTTCCGATCAATCTATCCTAGAGTTCGTACTAAAATAATAGCAAGCTATTCTTTCCGATCAATCTAATCAAGAGTTCGTACTAAAATAACACCATGTGATGCATATCAACCAACTCTAATGTCACCTAGATACCCCATGTCACCGCGAGTACCCATGAGTTAATTATACGATATGTATAAAACAATTTTAGATGCATAATACTCAATCCACACAAAGGACTACAAGGAGACACCAAAGTTTCTATCGGAGAAAAGATAATAAAAACGTGCATCAACCCCTATGCATAGATTACCCCAAAGTCACCTCAGGAATCCGCAAGTTGAGTGCCATAACATATATCAAGTGAATCAAAATAATACCCCATTGTCACCACGTGTATTCATATGCAAGACATATATCATGTGTTCTCAGATCTGAACATTCAATCCGACAAGACAAAACTTCAAAGGATAAAGAATCAATTCGTCACAACAAGTGTAGAGAGGGGAGAAACATTATATGATCCATCTATGTTAAAAAATCCCATGATACATCAAGATCGTGACATCTCAAGATCGCGCGCGAGAGAGATTAGACACATAGCTACTGGTACAAACCCTCAGCCCCAAGGGTGGACTACCCCTCCTCATCTTGGTGGCCACCGGGATGATGAAGATGGCCACCAGTGATGATCTCCCTCTCCGGCAGGGTGTCGGAACGGGCTCCCGATTGGCTTTCGGTGGATACAGAGGCTTGCGGCGGCGGAACTTCCGATCTAGGGTTATTTTTGATGGTTTCTCCATTTATAGGAATTTTTGCGTCGGTCTCACGTCAAGATGGGCCTCGAGGTGAGCACGATACACCGGGGCACGGGCAAGGGCCCATGAGCACCCCGGTGGGTTGTGCCCTCCTCGTGGCTCTTCTGGCCCTCCCACGAAGCTTGGGGGGTCTCTTTTATTCCAAAAAAATCGTCAAAAAGTTTCAGTTCATTTGGAGAACTTTCATTTCTGCACAAAAAACAACACCACGGTAGTTCTGCTGAAAACAACGCCAGTCCGGGTTAGTTCCATGCAAATCATACCAAGACCATATAAAATTATTGTAAACATGGCATGAATACTTCATAAATTGTAGATACATTGGAGACATATCAGATACCATCTAATCAAAATGAAGGAGTCCAACCAAGCCGCAACCGCCTTCATCGCCCCCTACATGCCATTCTGCTTCAACACAATGCCCTTCGAGTTGACAAATGCAGCGCCACATACTAGGGCATGATTCAAACATGCCTAGAAAATCAAATCGGTAAAATAATCAAGGCATACATAGATGACGTGGTCATCAAGACTAAACACGTAGGCTAGTTGGTGGATGACCTCCACCAAACCTTTGATAATCTGCGAGCTTACGATATACGGCTCAATCCGTACAAATGCGTCTTTGGAGTTCTCAAACGGACCAAAAACTTGAGTGGACTGATGAAGTAACTGCCGCACTAGAAGAAATAAAAACGTTATTGGCCGCAATCCCATACTAGCAGCACATACTAGCAGCACCCAGCATAGGTGAACACATGCTGTTGTACATCTTGGCCACAAATCAAGTTGTGAGTGCGGTTCTCGTGGTAGAACGAGAATCGGAGGGCCCGAAATTCCAGGTGCAGAAGCTAGTCTACTATGTATTAGAAGTACTCACCCCCTTGCAAATCTCGGTATCCTCATTACCATAAGATAGCTTATATAGTTTTTATGGCATCCCGAAAACTCCGACACTACTTTCAAGAATGTTCGGTCATGATGGCATCCGAAGTACCACTGAACGACATAATCAACTATAGGGACGTCACTGGCTGCATTGCCAAATGGGCCATAGAGCTCCTTGCTTTTGAAATCATGTAGAAACCATGCCGAGCTATTAATTCTCGAGTGTTGGCCGGCTTTCTCGATGAATGGACAGAAGCCGAGCTCCCCAGGGAATATAGTACATACTCAGTTACTCACATTGGGCAGTGTACTTGGACGGCTCCAAGATGTTACAAAACTGGGGGCTTGGGTGATCCTTACACCCCCCACTGGCGACAATATCCAGTATGTACTACAAATTTTGTATACCGATTCCAACAACGCGGCCGAATATGACGCTCTGTTGCATGGACTTCGGATGTCAACGTCAATGGGCGTACAACGGCTCGAGGTGCGGGGAGACTCTACCCTCGCCATCTCCCAAGTCACTGGCGTATTCAACGCCAAAGGCCCAAAGATGGCGACATATCAGATTGTCGTCCTTTCTGACCGGTCCGAAGCATTAGAATTTCACCATCTCTCCAGATTCCGCAATCAAGCTGCTGACGTCCTCGCTCGCATGGGCACCAAGCGTGACCCAGTCCCTAAAAACACCTTCTTGGAATGACTTTTCAAGCCATCCATGGTGTGGCAGGACAAGGGCAAGGATGCGGGAGCCAATGGCCTAGAATATACCATCCCTCCTGACATCAAGCCAGGCAAAGAAATCATCGGAGGCTTGACACTCAAAGAAACACCTTTGGCTCCACAAGTCATTGCAGTAATCGCAGCATGGACCGAGCCCTTCCTTGCCTATCTTCTTTGACAAGAGCTCCCTGATGACTAGATCGAGGCATAATCTCTTATGGGCCAGACAGGTGGGCTGCTCTACGACTACTATAAGGCGACTCTATATCCGCACAGGAAACCTTCGCAGCCTTGGTGTGTCCTCCAAGTAAAGATAAGAGAATCGACATGTTTATTCCTTCAATGTAACCGACCATGTGTAACCCTAGTACCCCTAGTGTCTATTATAAACTAGAGGGTTTAGTCCATAGAGGCTAGAAGAAGGACCATCATCCTACTCACCTAGGATTTAGTTCATCAGATCTCGTGGTAGATCAACTCTGTAACCATCATATACACTTCAATATAATCGAGCAGGACGTAGGGTTTTACCTCTTTGAGAGGGCCCAAACCTAGGTATACATCGTATCCTTTGTCCCTTGTTCACCATTGATCCAAGATCCACAGCTCGGGGCCCACTACCCGAGGTCTGCCGGTTTTGACACCAATAGGTGGATTACCTGATTATATCACTACAAAAAAAGACACATCCGTGACATTTTGGGCCGAACGAATTTTTTCCTGTCATACTTATGACACTTCTATGAAGATAATTGTGACAAAACCCGGTATCATCATAGATGTGGTGGGCTCCTACTTCTATGACAAAAAATCATGACAAAAAATGGTCTTTTCGTCCTGGGCGGGCCGAAGACACATCTGCATGACATTCTTTGGGCCGTCCATGATGGAAAAAACCGTGGTAGAAGCGAGGGCGAGGAAAATTTCGGCGAGTTCCTGGTTACGGTGGGTGGTTGGGGGCCGAGCGATGCGCGTTTCTCTCGTACACGCACGCGCGTGTGCGAGGCGTTGGGCTCTAACTGAACCCGAGCGATTGCACTGCAGGCTACGCGTTACTGAACCCGATCAAGCAATTCCTTCGCTACTGCTGCTAACTGAAGCCAATCGATGCTGCCTCTGGATGAACAGTGAGCGTTGCGTGCGGGGGGGGGATGATCAGTGAGCGGTGGGGGTGGATGAACAGGACCCTGTGGTGTTGCCTCTGGATGAACAGGACCCCGATCGATCGAGCCGGTTGGGGCTGGATGAACAGGACCCCGTGGAGGGCTGGATGAACAGGACGACCCCGTGGAGGGCAGGATGAACAGGACGACCCCGTGGAGGGCTGGATGAACAGTAGATAATGGAGGAGTGGATGAACAGTAGCCCATGGAGGGGTGGTTGAACAGGAGCCCATGGAGAGGGGTGTTTGAACAGTAGCCGGTGGAGTGGCGCGCGGTGGAGGCTAGATGAACAGGAGCCCAGGGATGAACAGTCATAGGTGGAGGCTGGAGGAGGTCGACAGTGGATGAACAGTGGCCCGTGGAGGCTGGAGGAGGTCGACGGTGGAGATGAACAGTATCTTGTGGTGTCCCGTTTTGCGGTACGCCAGACCCCTCCCGATGAACAGGACCCCCGTTTCGACCGTACCGCTCCAACACAAGTCTGTTTCCTTCGTTTTGCAGTACGCCACACCCCTCCCGATCAATAGGACCCCGTTTCGACTATAGGAGGTCCAACACAAGTCCGTTTCCTCCGTTTAGCGATACGCCAAACTCCTCTCAATGAACAGGATCCTGTTTCGAACGTGGCCGGTCGAACACAAGGCCGTTTCCTCCGTTCTACGATACGCCAGGCCTCGTTTCCATCGCCTGTTCCGTCCAAGCCCTCCTGACGAACATGATGATGCATTTCGTTCCGACCCAACCGGTTGGCTCCCCATGAACACGACGATGATGCTATTTCTCTGTTTCGACCCAGCCATGTACACGAGCCCTGGCCATACGTATGCGCGAGTAGGCGTTCGAGACCCCACCCGTATGTACGTACGTGGCTATATTTTCTTTCTTGCACACTGGCCGCTGTACGTACGTGTACATGCTACGTGCGCGCCTCTACTACGACACATGCGTGCCTCTACATCCACCAGTATGTACGTACACATTCGCGACCAGAATGACAACGCTACGTACGCTTCGACCAGGTGGGTCCCGACTGTTAGGCACTTCCTTCATGCGAAGAAGTAGCTAGTGGGTCCCAACAGTCAGGGGGGCAAATCGTTTTTTTTCCCGGACGCAGTTCCTTGCATGCGAAGATGTAGCTGGTGGGTCCCAGCAGCCAAGGGGGAAACGTTTTTTTATGAAATACAGTGGCCCGTCCGGTTGTCCCTGCTGTCAGGTGGAGGAGTCATTATTTTCCGCGTAATAAGGAGGCACTTCCTTGCTGCGGCCATGGACCCAGCTGTCAGCCTCTCCACGTATAGTCCATGTTCGATGGAAGTCGTTCCTTGACCACGTTGACCATGCCGCGCCGAGAGCACCAGGGCGGTGGACGACGACGAGGCCTAGGAAGGGGACGACGTGGAGCCGGGGAAGACGCGGCAGTGGAAGCCCGCGCGGAGAGGAGTACAAGGGTTCACTGGTTCAGCTGTAGTGTGAGGCTGCCTATGCCGCAGGGCCTGGCCAGCGGTGGGAATAGTAGGGGGCGGTGAGGCCTCCGTGGCAGCATAGCCGGCCACGGGAGGCAGGAGCATGCAGCACGACCGGGGCTGCTTTGGGCGGCTGGAGCAAGAAGACCAGAGGTTGAAGAAGCACTATGGCCGTTGGATGGACATCATACGGTCACTGGAGTATTGACTAAGTTGACAAAGCCCTCCGTCCCCGTCAACTTAGTAGGCCCACAAGTCAGCCACCCACTATGGTGGGTCCTAGCTAGGAGGGGGGTATTCATTTTTTTGTGCGTAATAAGGAGGCACTTCCTTGCATGCGAAGATATAGCTGGTGGGTCCGACCTGTCAGCGGGGGGAGCATTTTTTTCATGAAATAAAGAGGCCCTTCCGGTGGTCCTAGATGTCAGCTGGAGGGATCATTATTTTGTGCATAATAAGGAGGCATTTCCTTGTGTGCGGCCGTGGACCCAGCTGTCCGCTTCTCCACGTACAGTCCACGTCCGATGGAATTCGGTCCATGACCACGTTGCCCACGCTGCGCTGAGAGCACTAGGGCGGTGGACGACGGCGAAGCCTAGGAAGGGGACGACGCGGAGTTGGGGAAGACGCGGTAGTGGATGCCCACGCGGAGAGGAGTACGAGCGTTTACTGGTTCGGCTGCGGTGTGAGGCTATCGTCGCTGCAGGGCCCGGCTAGCAGTGGGAGTAGTAGGGGGCGGTGAGGCCTCAACGGCAGCACAACCGGCCATTGGATGCAAGAGCAGGCGGTCTCGTCGGCGCTGGTTTGGGCGGCTGGTGCAAGAAGAGCAGCACTTGAAGAAGCAGTAGGACCATTCGATTCAAATCCAACGGTTACTGTTGCTACAATCGTTTGTTGACTAAGTTGACAAGCCCTGCGTACGCGTCAACTTAGTAGGCCCACAGGTCAGCCTCCCAACCGGTGCACCCCAGATGTCAGTGGGAGGAATCATTTTTTTCATGTAATAAGGAGGCAGTTGATTGCGTGCGGCCAGACTAGCGGAGGGACTAGGGTGGGCCGGGGAAGCCCGCGTGGCATCATAGCGGGCCACAAGAGGAGGGAGCACATAGTCCCACTGGCGCTAGTTTAGGCGGCTGGAGCAGGAAGATCAGAGATTGAAGAAGCACATAAGCCGTTGGATGGACATCCAACAGACACTACTGCTAGAATCGTGTGCTGACTGACAAAGCCTTGCGTAAACAAGTCAGCCTTGAAATCTGTGGCGGGTACATCCCATTTGCTATTCTTTTTATAATTTTTACTCATTTTCTAATTCATATGGAATTTATTGCAGCCCGTTTTCCATTTTTGGAATTGCTGCCCATTTTCTGGTCAGTACCAGGGTTAAAAAAATTAACTAAATATGTGCAAAATTTTGAAAATTCACAAATTTTTGCCGAGGAACAAAATATTCTTAATCCAAAAATTAGTAGCCATACTAAAACAAATTTCAAAATAAATTAGTACTATGTCATGTTAAATCCAATGAAATACTATAAAATATCAGTGAAGAACAAAAACAAAAAAGAAACTAATATCCCAATTGCTATAATTTTTTTGGAATTTTCAACCCCTTTGATATTACTTTTAACAGACATTGACCATACTCTTTGGCCAGGCCAGAATGCATCCCTCCTTGTCTTGAAAGATTTGCAGCCCAGTAAGTCGAAGAAAACAAATAGGCCTAGCTTGGGTATTCTTCAAAAAGAAATACCGGGCTACCTATTTTCCCAAAGAAAACCTGTTGGGCTGGTCATGTTGTTAGACGGGCCACAGAGACCGCACAACCCAGTTTATAGCCTGCTCCTCTGAATTACTACTCAAAAAAAGTTGTGCAATTATGTCGTTAATTGACTATACGTTAAAAATGATGTGGGTCCCAGATATCAGCAGAGTGGATTAGAGTACAAAAACGAGGGGTGCATCTGAGTAGTAAAAGAGGCGCTTGCTTGTGTTCGGGAGTGGACCTGGTGGGTCCGTACTATCATACTCACAACTACAGTTTTGTCCCGATTCACTATGTTGACAGAGACCGTTTCGAAAAAAACTATGTTGATAGGGCTGGACGGCGGTGCCGCGGCGAGCACACCAAGGTGGAGGATAAATTGGTGTCGCCAATGTGCTGGGCTGGGTTGGACATTCTTATTGAAAAATAAAAATGGACCGGAACTATTTACGACGTTGACTATGATTTGCATGGGTCCGCTGGTTGCAGGAAGAAAATGCTGGGAGAAAGAAGACTGGTCGCTATCTTTGCCTAAGAATAATATCGACTGAATGTAACGACACTATCATAGGAAATAATATCCTCCTATTAAATCATGAATTTAAAGAACTGGTGCATGAGCATTTAGCTTTATTTATTTATTTACTTATTTATGTTTAGGGGACCATCAGCATGTACCTGGGCCGGATTCATGTGAGAGCCTCCCTTCCAGTTAATTATGGGCTCCTCTATTGGGCCTTCATCAGTGGGCTGCATGTTATTAACAAGAGGAAAATGTGTTCTGTACGAAAAATAGTATGCATTACGTATGATACGAGGCACTAAGGATCGAACCATGCAACGACTTCCAAAACATTGTGTTTGTCGTTCCAACAACACATTTATTCAACCAACAGACGAAATATACTACTGATGGTACATTGAAAACAGCAACAACAGCAACCAGGGTTGGGGTGCAACAGAAGCAGTAAGCAGGCCAAAAAAGTGAAGATGCAGCTCTCTCTTCCAAACCAAACATCAGCCATTATTACAAAAGGGCTACCAAAAAATAACAAGTGTATGCATCAAACTAAATAAAGATCCTACTACACGAAGTGTACGCGTCTAACTAACTGGCTCAGTTAGACATTACTATTAATTAAGCTGTGGAGATTGGCTGACGGCTTGAACCAGATGGGTGCCTGACGGGGAAAACTCTAGCCAGTAGGTCGAAGTCTGATACTTGCGACACTCTATCCTACTTTGGGCTGCAGGGCATGGCAGCACATATCAGGGTATGGTGCATGCTATGCTGTGTACATTGTGTACGCTGTGTACACACAGTTTTGCCTGATGAACGAAACCGCGCTGCCATCATGATCCTTGCCGTCGGTTATCTCCTGGTTAATCGGATAATTCAGTCCGACAAACAGAGAGCGTGTACCAAGGCTACTTACCAGCCTCCAGTCAAAAATTCCTAAAGGCCTAGAGAAGCTGGGATCCTGCTCAAAGACGTTGCAGTGACTGTGATTGTATTCCGCGAAACAACATGTCTGGTACGTCCAAACGATCATCAATTGTTCGCCATCGTCTGATCGAGCTAGGAACCACCTGCAACTGCGATGCTGCTTTTCTTTGAAAGGTTCTGGTATTAGGAAGGGTAGGGACACCAGGTGGCCTACAACATCATATCAAGTTGGAGTCAAATAAAAAAGGGCTCTTGATGTAATCAATCTTAAGAACAACATGTTATGAGCATGAATATTTTTTTAGTAAATGTTGACAGTAATATAAGCAAGCCATCATGATATCATAGGAAAGTAACATACTGCTGTAACAGCTGTTTGTAGCGACGACTGGAGTAGGCCAGCAATACGTCCAGCCATAGAAGGAGTCGACAGCGTAAATGATGCCCTTGTATTCAATGGCATCAGAGAACCGTGGAGGATGTATGATCCTGCGATGGACGTGCAGATTTATCCACTTACCGCAGTGACCTGTCAGATAGGTGAGACCGCAGTTGAACAATGTAATTAGCCTAAAGTCTTTATAATTCGCAGATCTTGTGGGCACTTGGCAGATTACAACCTTGAGCAAATCAAACATGGTATCATGTTGGCTACTGTAAGATTCCGAGTATTCCAGGCCGCAGTGCCAAAGCAGTGCAGTGTTAATCGAAGGAAGGGGGATCAATCGCCGGGTGTAGACCTCCATGAGCATCTAGCTGTAACGACCATCGACGAGCACCATCCAAGACGTGTTCATGCAGACCCAGTACATACCGTTAATGCAGTTGAGGGTGACGGGGATCGGATCGCTGTCAAGGGGGTTGATGCTCGCTACCCTACGATCGTTATGTTGCGTGACACACCGTTTCTGAAGATCAGGCGGCATTGATACGTCCATTTTGCATCATGCTTTTATATCAATATTTATTGCATTATGAGTTGTTATTACACATTATATCTCAATACTTATGGCTATTCTCTCTTATTTTACAAGGTTTACCATGAAGAGGAGGAATGACGGCAGCTGGAATTCTGGCTGGAAAAGGAGCAAACATTGGAAACCTATTCTGCACAGCTCCAAAAATCCTGAAACTCCACGGAACTTACTTTTGGAATTAATAAGAATTATTGAGCGAAGAAACTACCAGAGGGGGCCCACACCCAGGCCAGGAGGGTGGGGGGCGCGCCCACCCCTACTGGGCGCGCCCCCTGTCTCCTGGGCCCCCTGGTGGCCCTCCGGTGCCCATCTTATGCTATATGAAGGATTTTACCCTGGAAAAATTCAGAGGCAAGCTTACGAGAAGAAACTCCGCCGCCACGAGGCGGAACCTTGGCGGAACCAATCTAGAGCTCCGGCAGAGCTGTTCTACCGGGGAAACATCCCTCTGGGAGGGGGAAATCATCACCATCGTCATCACCAACGATCCTCTCATCGGGAGGGGGTCAATCTCCATCAACACCTTCACTAGCACCATCTCCTCTCAAAACCCTAGTTCATCTCTTGTATCCAATCTTGTATCAAAACCACAAATTGGTACCTGTTGGTTGCTAGTAGTGTTGATTACTCCTTGTAGTTGATGCTAATTGGTTTACTTGGTGGAAGATCATATGTTCAGATCCTTAATGCATATTATTACTCCTCTAATTATGAACATGAATATTCTTTGTGAGTAGTTACATTTTTTCGTGAGGACATGGGTGAAGTCTTGCTATTAGTAGTCATGTGAATTTGGTATTCGTTCGATATTTTGATTGGATGTATGTTGTCTTTCCTCTAGTGGTGTTATGTGAACGTCGACTACATGACACTTCACCATTATTTGGGCCTAGAGGAAGGCATTGGGAAGTAATAAGTAGATGATGGGTTGCTAGAGTCACAGAAGCTTAAACCCTAGTTTATGCGTTGCTTCGTAAGGGGCTGATTTGGATCCATATGTTTAATGCTGTGGTTAGGTTTACCTTAATACTTATTTTGTAGTTGCGGATGCTTGCAATAGGGGTTAATCATAAGTGGGATGCTTGTCCAAGTAAGGGCAATACCCAAGCACCGGTCCACCCACATATCAAATTATCAAAGTACCGAACGCGAATCATATGAGCGTGATGAAAACTAGCTTGACGATAATTCCCATATGTCCTGGGGAGCTCTTTTCTCATTATAAGAATTTATCCAGGCTTGTCATTTGCTACAAAAAGAATTCGGCCACGTTGCTGCACTTTATTTACTTTCATTGCTTGTTACTCGTTACAATTTATCTTATCACAAAACTATCTATTACCTATAGTTTCAGTGCTTGCAGAGAAAACCTTACTGAAAACCGCTTGTCATTTCCTTCTGCTCCTCGTTGGGTTCGACACTCTTACTTATGGAAAGGACTACAATAGATCCCCTGTACTTGTGGGTCATCAAGACTCTTTTCTGGCACCGTTGCCGGGGGGTGAAGCGCCTTTGGTGAGTGGAACTTGGTAAGGAAACATTTATATAGTGTGCTGAAATTTTCTGTCACTTGTTACTATCAAAACTAATCCTTTGAGGGGCTTGTTCGGGGTATCTTCACCCCGACCAGAAGAGCAAAGAGTTGCTCCTCAACCTACTGAACCTACTGAAAATATTCACTTTGAGATTCCTTCGGGTATGATAGAGAAACTACTAGCTAATCCATATGCAGGAGATGGAACATTGCATCCCGATTTACACCTTATCTTTGTGGATGAAGTTTGTGGATTATTTAAGCTTGCAGGTATTCCCGATGATGTTGTGAAAAGGAAGGTCTTCCCTTTATCTTTTAAGGGAGATGCATTGACATGGTATAGGCTATGTGATGATACGGGATCTTGGAATTATAAACGATTGAAGTTGGAATTTCACCAGAAGTTCTATCCTATGCATCTTGTTCATCGTGATCGTAATTACATATATAATTTCTGGCCTCCTGAAGGAGAAAGTATCGCTCAAGCTTGGGGGAGGATTAAGTCAATGTTATATTCATGCCCCAATCATGAGCTCTCCAGAGAAATGATTATTCAAAATTTTTATGCTCGTCTTTCTCTCAATGATCGCAACATGCTCGATACTTCCTGTGCTGGTTCTTCTATGCTGAAGACTATTGAATTCAAATGGGACTTGTTGGAAAGAATTAAACGCAACTCTGAAGATGGGGGTTCCGACGATGGTAAGGAGTCAGGTATGACACCTAAGTTTGATTGTGTTAAATCTTTTATGGATACCAACACTTTCCGTGGATTTAGCGCTAAGTATGGACTTGACTCTGAGATAGTAGCTGCTTCTTGTGAATCTTTTGCTACTCACATTGATCTCCCTAAGGAGAAGTGGTTTAAATATAATCCTCTCGTTGAAGTAGTTGCACCTACTAGAGTTGAAGAAAAGGCTGTCACTTATAGTGATCCTATTGTTCCTACTACTTATGTTGAGAAACCTTCTTTTCCTGTTAGGATAAGGGATCATGCTAAAACTTCGACTGTTGTTCGTAAGAGTAATACTAGGACTTATACACCTCCTGAGAAAATCAAAGTTGAACCTAGTATTGCTATGGTTAAAGATCTCTTGGATTATGATTTAGATGGACATGTTATTTATTTCTGTGGTGATACTGCTAATATTGGTGCCTGTTGTAGGCATGCCTATTATTTCTGTCAAAATAGGAGCTCACTATTATCATGGCTTATGTGATATGGGTGCTAGTGCTAGTGCAATACCCTATGACTTATATAAATAAATTATGCATGACATTGCACCCATTGAATTGGAAGGTATTGATGTTACTATCAAGCTTGCCAATAGAGATATTATTTCACCAATTGGGATCGTTAGAGATGTTGAAGTCTTGTGTGGGAAGGTTAAATATCCTGCTGATTTTCTTGTTCTTAGTTCCCCACAGGATGACTTTTGTCCCATTATTTTTGGTAGACCCTTCTTGAATACTGTTAATGCTAGGATTGATTGCAAAAAGGATATTGTTGAAATTGGCTTAGGGGATATGTCTCATGAGTTTAATTTTGCTATGTTTCATAGACAACCCCGTGATAAAGAATCACCTAGTAAGGATGAGATTATTGGTCTTGCTTCTATTGCCATGCCTCCTACTGATCCGTTATAACAATATTTGCTAGACCATGAAAATGATATGTTTATGAAGGAAAGAAGGGAAATAGATGAAATGTTCCTTCAACAGGAACCTATGCTGAAACACAACCTACCCGTTGAAATTCTAGGGGATCCCCCTCCACCCAAGGGTGATCCCGTGTTTGAACTCAAACCATTACCTGATAATCTTAAGTATGCTTATCTTGATGAAAAGAAAATATATCCTGTTATTATTAGTGCTAAACTTTCAGAGCAAGAAGAAGAAAGATTATTGAAAACTCTGAAGAAGCACCGTGCTGCTATTGGATATACTCTGGATGATCTCAAGGACATTAGTCCCATGTTATGCCAACACAAAATTAATTTGGAGGACGATGCTAAACTAGTTAGAGATCCTCAACGACGATTGAATCCTAAGATGAAAGAAATGGTAAGAAAGGAGATACTAAAGCTCCTTGAGGCAGGTATAATTTATCCCATTGCTGATAGTGATTGGGTAAGCCCTGTCCATTGTGTTCCTAAAAAGGGAGATATTACTGTCGTTCCTAATGATAAAGATGAATTGATCCCACAAAGAATTATTACAGGTTATAGGATGGTAATTGATTTCCGTAAATTAAATAAAGCTACTAAGAAAGATCATTACCCTTTACCTTTTATCAATCAAATGCTAGAAAGACTATCCAAACACACATATTTATGCTTTATAGATGGTTATTCTGGTTTCTCTCAAATACCTCTGTCAGCGAAGGATCAATCAAAAACTACTTTTACTTGCCCTTTCGGTACTTTTGCTTATAGACGTATGCCTTTTGGTTTATGTAATGCACCTGCTACCTTTCAAAGATGCATGATGGCTATATTCTCTGACTTTTGTGAAAAGATTTGTGAGGTATTCATGGTTGGTTTCTCCATCTATGGGTCCTCTTTTGATGATTGCTTGAGCAACCTTGATCGAGTTTTGCAGAGATGTGAAGACACTAGTCTCGTCTTGAATTGGGAAAAGTGCCACTTTATGGTTAATGAAGGCATTGTCTTGGGGCATAAGATTTCCGAGAGAGGTATTGAAGTTGATAAAGCTAAAGTTGATGCTATTGAAAAGATGCCATGTCCCAAGGACATAAAAGGTATAAGAAGTTTCCTTGGTCATGCCGGTTTTTATAGGAGGTTCATTAAGGACTTTTCTAAAATCTCTAGGCCTCTGACTATTTTATTGCAAAAAGATATTCCTTTTGTCTTTGGTGATGATTGTGTAGAAGCATTTGAAATACTTAAGAAAGCTTTGATCACTTCACCTATTGTTCAACCACCTGATTGGAATTTACCCTTTGAAATTATGTGTGATGCTAGTGATTATGCTATAGGTGCTGTAATAGGGTAAAGAGTTGATAATAAATTGAATGTTATCCAGTATGCTAGTAAGACTCTTGATACTGCCCAGAGAAATTATGCTACTATTGAAAAAGAGTTCTTAGCAGTTGTGTTTGCATGTGATAAATTTAGACCTGATATTGTTGATTCTAAAGTAACTATTCACACTGATCATGCTGCTATTAAATATCTTATGGAAAAATAAAGATGCTAAGCCTAGACTTATTAGATGGGTTCTCTTGCTCCAAGAATTTGATTTGCATATTATTGATAGAAAGGGAGCTGAGAACCCCGTTGCAGACAACTTGTCTAGGTTAGAGAATGTTCTTGATGACCCACTTCCTATTGATGATAGCTTTCCCGATGAACAATTAGCGGTCGTTAATGCTTCTCGTACTGCTCCTTGGTATGCTGATTATGCTCATTACATTGTTGCTAAATTTATACCACCTAGTTTCACATACCAGCAAAAGAAAAAGTTTTTTATGATTTAAGACATTACTTCTAGGATGACCCACACCTTTATAAAGAAGGAGTAGATGGTGTTATTATATGTTGTGTACCTGAGCATGAACAGGAACAGATCCTACGCAAGTGTCACTCTGAATCCTATGGAGGACACCACGCTGGAGATAGAACTGCACATAAGGTATTGCAATCTAGTTTTTATTGGCCTACTCTCTTCAAAGATGCTCGTAAGTTTGTCTTATCTTGTGATGAATGTCAAAGAACTGGTAATATTAGTAGACATCAAGAAATGCCTATGAATTATTCTCTTTTTATTGAACCATTTGATGTTTGGGGCTTTGATTATATGGGACCTTTTCCTGCCTCTAATGGTTACACACATTTTTTAGTTGCTGTTGATTACGTTACTAAGTGGGTAGAAGCTATTCCAACTAGTAGTTCTGATCATAACACTTCTATTAAAATTCTTAAAGAAGTTATTTTTCCGAGGTTTGGAGTCCCTAGATATCTTATGACTGATGGTGGTTCACATTTTATTCATGGTGCTTTCGGTAAGATGCTTGCTAAGTATGATGTTAATCATAGAATCGCGTCTCCTTATCACCCGCAGTCTAGTGGTCAAGTAGAGTTGAGCAATAGAGAGCTCAAATTAATTCTGCAAAAGACTGTGAATAGATCTAGAAAGAACTGATCCAAGAAACTTGAGGATGCATTATGGGCCTATAGAACTGCATACAAAAATCCTATGGGTATGTCTCCGTATAAGATGGTTTATGGAAAAGCATGTCATTTACCTCTTGAACTTGAACGTAAAGCATATTGGGCTATTAAAGAGCTCAACTATTACTTCAAACTTGCCGGTGAGAAGAGATTATTTGATATTAGCTCATTTGATGAATGGAGAACCCAAGCCTATGAAAATGCCAAGCTATTCAAAGAAAAAGTCAAATGCTGGCATGACAAAAGGATACAAAAGCGTGAGTTTAACGTAGGTGATTATGTGTTATTATTCAACTCTCGTTTAGGATTTTTTGCAGGAAAACTCCTCTCTAAATGGGAAGGTCCTTACATTATCGAGGAGGTCTATCATTCCGGTGCCATAAAAATCAACAACTTCAAAGGCACAAATCCGATGGTGGTGAACGGTCAAAGAATTAAACATTATATCTCAAGCAATCCTATCAATGTTGAAACTAATATTGTTGAAACCGTAACCCCTGAGGAATACATAAGGGACACTTTCCAGAATGTTCTAGACTCCGAAAAGGAATAGGTATGTGGTACGGTAAGTAAACCGACTCCAAAACAATTCTAATGGCAATTTTTATCAGTTTTGGAATATTTAAGAATTTTGGAAAGAAAAAGTAGTCTGGGAAGGACACGAGGCCTCCACGAGGGTGGAGGGCGCGCCCACCCTTCCTGGGCGCACCCCCTATCTCGTGGACACCTCGTGTGCCTCCCGGACTCAGTTTTCTTGCACGTTACGTATTTTGGCCGGTAAAAATTCACTATATAATCTCCCGAAGGCTTTGACCACCGTATCACGCAAATATCCTCTGTTTTTGTTTCGAGCTGTTTCTATTACAGATTTAGAGCAATATGTCGTCTCAGGATTCAGAAGGGGAGAGCTATGTGGCTGATTACCTTGTAGACCCTAAGGTCTACGGGGACTTGGAGCATGATGGCTGGACCACTGAAGAAGAGGAAGACTATGAGCCTAAGGGAAAGGAGGAGACGAGTTCAGACGAAAACGAAGCCCCATTACTGCAACCTGGGGAGATGCATGTGGAGTTTAAAAAGTCAAGCCTCCCTGACAGAGCAAAGAAGCCAAAGATTGAGTTTATCCCTTTTCGTATCTTGCAGGAAAATAAACAGGAACTATGCAAAAGAATATTAAGTCTTGAGTAGGAGATCGATGATCTAAAGGAGCCAAATATTATCCTTAAGCGTAAATTGAGGAACAAGCCTACATCATCAACAACTCCTACTTCACCACCTCCGAGGACATAATCACATGGGTATGGGCACTCCCCTTGGCAACTGCCAAGCTTGGGGGAGGTGCCCTAGTATCGTATCACCATCACACTCCTATCTTTACCGTTTTATTTAGTTCGATCCTTTTAGTAGTATCTTGATCTAGTAGATTGAAGTTTTAGTATCAAGTAGTTTTGAGTTTTGCTTTGTGTTCTCTTTGTGTAATCGAGTCCGTGAGCTATCTATAATAAAGATTAGTGTTGAGTCAAGGGCTTTGCCATTTTGCTATGATCTTGAGGAAGTAGAAATAATAAAAGAGTTCATATTGATCTTGTGGATAGTAATGACTTCACACATAGAAAGTATGAGACATAAAAGTTGTTGAGAGTTGACAAACGTAGTTTTGGTCATCGTTGCAATTAATAGGAGGTAATAAGGAAAGAGAGGTTTTCACATACAAATATATTATCTTGGACATCGTTTATGATTGTGAAGCACTCATTAAGTATGACATGCTAAAAGATTTGATGTTGGACAAGGAAGACAACGTAATGGTTTATGTTTTCTCACATCTCAGTTAAAGTATATTGTCACTGATCTTCCCAACATGTTGAGCTTGCCTTTCCCCCTCATGCTAGCCAAATTTCTTGCACCCAGTTTTGCCATGAGAGTCCACCATACTTACCTATGGATTGAGTAAGATCCTTCAAGTAAGTTTTCATGTTACAGGCAATAAAAATTGCTATCTAAATATGTATGACTTATTAGTGTAGAGAAAATAAGCTTTATACGATCTTGTTGTGGAAGCAATAAAAGCGACGGACTGCATAATAAAGGTCCACATACAAGTGGCAATATAAAGTGACGTTCTTTTGCATTAAGATTTTATGCATCCAACCCTAAAAGCACATGACAACCTCTGCTTCCCTCTGCGAAGGGCCTATCTTTTACTTTATGTTTTTACTTTATGCTTGAGTCAAGGTGATCTTCACCTTTCCCTTTTTCATTTTATCCTTTGGCAAGCTCCTCGTGTTTGAAAGATCTTGATATATATATCCAATTGGATGTAAGTTAGCATGAATTATTATTGTTGACATCACCCAAAGGTGAATACATTGGGAGGCAACACAATAAGCCCCTATCTTTCTCAATGTCCGGCTGAAACTCCATAACCACAAGTATTGCGTGAGTGTTAGCAATTGTAGAAGACTACATGATAGTTGAGTATGTGGACTTGCTGAAAAGCTCTATTCTTGACTCTTTCTGATGTTATGATAAATTGCAATTGCTTCAATGACTGAGATTATAATTTTTTAGTTCCCAATGAAGTTTCTGAACCATACTTGACATTGTGAATTGATTGTTACTTGAGCATAAGAAACCATGTGACAAAATCTATATATGTTGTTGTTATAAGAATGATCATGATGCCCTCATGTTGGTATTTTATTTTTATCGACACCTCTATCTCTAAACATGTGGACATATTTTTCGATATCGGCTTCCGCTTAAGGACAAGCGAGGTCTAAGCTTGGGGGAGTTGATACATCCATTTTGCATCATGCTTTTATATCAATATTTATTGCATTATGGGCTGTTATTACACATTATAGCTCAATACTTATGGCTATTCTCTCTTATTTTACAAGGTTTACCATGAAGAGGGGGAATGCCGGCAGCTGGAATTCTGGCTGGAAAAGGAGCAAACATTGGAAACCTATTCTGGACAGCTCCAAAAATCCTGAACTCCACGAAACTTATTTTTGGGATTACTAAGAATTATTGAGTGAAGAAACTACCAGAGGGGGCCCACACCCAGGCCAGGAGGATGGGGGCGCGCCCACCCCTACTCCATCAACATCTTCACCAGCACCATATCCTCTCAAAACCCTAGTTCATCTCTTGTATCCAATCTTGTATCAAAACCACAAATTGGTACCTGTGGGTTGCTAGTAGTGTTGATTACTCCTTGTAGTTGATGCTAATTGGTTTACTTGGTGGAAGATCATATGTTCAGATCATTAATGCATATTATTACTCCTCTGATTATGTACGTGAATATGCTTTGTGGGTAGTTACCTTTGTTCCTGAGGACATGGGTGAAGTCTTGCTATTAGTAGTCATGTGAATTTGGTATTCGTTCGATATTTTGATGAGATGTATGTTGTATTTCCTCTAGTGGTGTTATGTGAATGTCTACTACATGACACTTCACCATTATTTGGGCCTAGAGGAAGGCATTGGGACGTAATAAGTAGATGATGGGTTGCTAGAGTGACAGTAGCTTAAACCCTAGTTTATGCGTTGCTTCGTAAGGGGCTGATTTGGATCCATATGTTTAATGTTGTGATTAGGTTTACCTTAATACTTCTTTTGTAGTTGCGGATGCTTGCAATAGGGGTTAATCATAAGTGGGATGCTTGTCCAAGTAAGGGCAGTACCCAAGCATCAGTCCACCCACATATA
Organism: Triticum dicoccoides; assembly: GCF_002162155.2. Lineage (NCBI taxonomy): Eukaryota > Viridiplantae > Streptophyta > Magnoliopsida > Poales > Poaceae > Triticum > Triticum dicoccoides. The sequence goes on along the minus strand of NC_041391.1, from coordinate 436,062,307 downwards.
AAATTATCAAAGTACCGAATGCGAATCATATGAGCGTGATGAAAACTAGCTTGACGATAATTCCCATATGTCCTCGGGAGCTCTTTTCTCATTATAAGAATTTGTCCAGGCTTGTCCTTTGCTACAAAAAGGATTGGGCCACCTTGCTGCACTTTATTTACTTTCATTGCTTGTTACTCGTTACAATTTATCTTATCACAAAACTATCTATTACCTATAGTTTCAGTGCTTGCAGAGAAAACCTTACTGAAAACCGCTTGTCATTTCCTTCTGCTCCTCGTTGGGTTCGACACTCTTACTTTTCGAAAGGACTATGATAGCTCCCCTATACTTGTGGGTCATCAGGCATCAACAAGCAAGGAGCTGGCTTAAAAAGCTCCGGCCTGAGGGCTTTGAGTAAACGGCACAGCCCCGACGAGCACGCGGCGAGCGGCATGGTACTGAGATTGTCCACACCTGAAACAATGAGCTTGATTACCTCTATGGGGAGCGAATTCCAACCACTCTTTCAGCGAACGCTGCTTGGTTCTGCCATTCTTAGTGCTTGGGTTTCGGACGAGGGGGGAGGCGCCTTAGCGGGGATGGAAGATTGGACGAGATTATGTGCGGACAAAGATGGAGAAGCGAATATGTGCTGCGGGAAGTGGACAGGTGATGATGACTACAACACGCCACTTGACTTACAAGACACATACCAGCAGCGTAGGGTCATATCGATGCCAGACAACTTGCTTGAGTGATGACAGTACTGGTACTCCCTACAATACCTACTACTATGCCCTAACTTGCTTGAGTAGAGTAGTAGAGTAGGACTCTGCTCTACTACTAGCACTGGAGGAGTAGTATATTCTAATCTAAAATAGTTATAAACTTCAATGCCCGAGCATGGAACGACTATGAACCGTGCTAACTCCAATCCCCAGCAAACGTTCGCTGGGAGACATGGCAGTTGCAAATGCCCGCGACGCATTTACAGTACGTGTGTATGGCTTAAAAACAGGCCACCGTCGGATGGAAATCTGACGGTTACGTGGGATTCGCCAGGATTGAGCTCGTGCCGAACAATCGCCAGATATCATTACTAAAAAAAGGTTAAAACACCCGGGGCAATAACTTGCACCGGCTGACCACTAACAATGATACTAACATCCCGTCAAAAAAAATGATACTAACATAGTTGTAAAATGGTCAAAGACCGTGTCTACGTGGTGTTTGGAATTATATGCAAAAAATAGCAAGATGCCCGTGCATTGCACGACACACCATCATCACCAACTCGGTTTTTTCTCTACTCCTACTCCTATAAAAGACTCAGTTGGTGATGATGGAGGCGTGTTCAGCGGGCGTGCAGCGGACGGCGCAGTACTATTCGATTTGTTATAAAATAACAAAGAAGAGTAGTAGAGATAGAGATAAGAGTAGAGATAGAGACTTAGGGAGGAGCATGAGGTTGTGGTAGATAAGGATGAACAAGGCAAGGCCTTACCTATAAATGTGGAGAGGGGTGCGGGTATCTTTTGTAAAATTGTCATAGTTGGCTTTCTATCTGTCAGATATAGATCAGACGGTCTATATTACAAGATGGCAGGCACACCATCATCACCAACTCGATTTTCTATAAGAGTAGAGACTAGGGAGTACTAGTAAGGACACCATCTACTACTTCGTGTGCTACTCCTGCGTTCCATTCAGCGGCCGCAACGTCCCCTACAGCCACTCCCTCCTGTGCTCCATTCGGCGGGCACTGTTGAAATTTGGGGAGTGCACTGTCGCGACTGCTGGCAGCCATGACTTCACCGACAATGACTTATTCCCCGACCTCGGCAACCTCTACCTCAACGACATGGGTGACAACCTCAATGCCAACGGTGCTGCTCCCGTTGCACCGTATGTGTTTCTGTCCTTCCTGTTCAAAATCATGGTAGAATTCTTGTTTCTACTATGTATCCTACTACTATGCTAGTCTACATGATTAGTTTCATCTCTGTTATAGCCGTCATGATTTATTTTGTGCTTATTCGGATTAAATCTCGTAGTAACTTGCTCATATATTCAACTGGCGCAATGTCCCCTACAGCCACTCCCGTTTCATGGACGGCCTGGTCGATGCCTCCAAGGAGCCCTTCGTCTACTGCTATGAGTGCCCGATGCCATTTTGGGGCTCGCCGGCGGACATGGTGCATCACCTCACGGATGCGTGCAGTGGTCACTACTGGCCCTTGGCGGAGAACATCAAGTACGAGACGTGCTACCCGTTCACCATGCCGGAGTCGCCAGAGGATCACTGCCGCCCGCTACTCTCGGAGGAGGAAGTCAGCGTCTTCCTGTATGAGTAGTTTATCTTGTGGGAGAAAAGGATGAACAAGGGAAGGCCTTATCTGCAAATCTGGAGAGGGGTATGGGTATCTTTTTGTAAAATTCCCATTGTTTCCTTCCTATCTATGAGATATAAATCGGACGACCTATACTGCAGGATGGCAGGCACACCATCATCACCAACTCTGTTTTTTTATAAGAAAAAAGTAGACAATAGAGAAGTAGAGATAAATATTAAATATAAAGTAAATATAACAATAGAGAAGAGAGTAGAGATAGCAGAGACGTCAGGAAAGGTTCGCGCGCGTGCGGGAAAAAGCGGTCGGGTGTGTGCTAGTTTTGGCACGCGGCGTTCGACACACTTTATAAAATCCAACGCCCTCCCACCGCTCTGTTTCTTGCCACCGCTCTCTCCCTGCTCTGTGCCTCGCCACCGCTCTCTCCCCTCTCTTTCTTGCCTCGCCGCCGCCGCGCCACCATGCCGCTGCATCGCCGAGAAACTTGGGGATACCGCGGTGTCTGCGCGCGCCCCTCCGGCGGCTTCTCCGCTGAGATCCAGTTCCACGGGATGCGCCTCGGCCTCGGCAATTTAGACACTGCCAATGAGGCCGCCCGCGCGTACGTTGCAGAAGATTGAACTTTCCCAACGTCCGACGCGGGAGCGGGCACAGGAGCTCGCGCTTGTGCTGCGGCTTAGCACCGACGAGGATCGTCGCGACAACCAGAGGCGGGAGCACCGTCTCGGCATATCCAAGATGGACGAGGAAGCCATGGTGCTGTGGCGCCAACGTTTCCCGCAGGACATCATCAATGAGCGTGAGTTCTACGCGCAAAGGAGGGCTGTCGGTGTCAAAACCGGCGGATCTCGGGTAGGGGGTCCCGAACTGTGCGTCTAGGCGGATGGTAACAGGAGACAGGGGACACGATGTTTTTACCCAGGTTCGGGCCCTCTCGATGGAGGTAAAACCCTACTCCTGCTTGATTGATATTGATGATATGGGTAGTACAAGAGTAGATCTACCACGAGATCAAGGAGGCTAAACCCTAGAAGCTAGCCTATGGTATGATTGTTGTTCGTCCTATGGACTAAAACCCTCCGGTTTATATAGACAACGAAGAGGGCTAGGGTTACACAGAGTCGGTTACAATAGTAGGAGATCTACATATCCGTATTGCCAAGCTTGCCTTACACGCCAAGGAAAGTCCCATCCGGACACGGGACGAAGTCTTCAATCTCGTATCTTCATAATCTTGGAGTCCGGCCAATGATGATAGTTCGGCTATCCGGACACCCCCTAGTCCAGGACTCCCTCAGTAGCCCCTGAACCAGGCTTCAATGACGACGAGTCCGGCGCGCATATTGTCTTCGGCATTGCAAGGCGGGTTCTTCCTCCGAATAACTTCATAGAAGATTGTGAACACCAGGATAGTGTCCGGCTCTGCAAAATAAATTCCACATACCACCGTAGAGAGAATAATATTTACACAAGTTCAATCTGCTGACGTATTTCATGGCATGACGTCACCCACGGCCAAGCCTTTACTCGAATCGTTTTTGTCATACCACCTCAGCGCGTTCAGCGAAGCGGTTTCCTTGGCACATCTTGTCGAAGCAGAGATCGTGTCCCCCTTATTCCGGGATTCTCATCAATACGGACGTGGGTAACCCAACCGCGCCATTGATTGTGGCGCTTGGGAGATAAGCGAGTTTTACCAGGCCGGTGGGGACGCATAGTTTCATCCGCCCATATATAAGGGGATAAGGATCCACCTTTTTACCTACGCCTTCTTCCTCCTTTGCTTATCCATCTCCGCGCACTTGAGCTCCAGCGCCCAAATCTGCACATCTCACCTCAACCTTCTCCAGCCATGTCCGAAGTGGGAGGCAAGTGGATGGCCTCCTCCGTTACGGAGGGGCACATCAAGAAGCTGCGTAGCGCCGGATATTTGTCCAGCGACATTGCGCACCGGCTCCCGGACGAGGGGCAGCTCATCCCCACCCCCGGGCCCCATGAGAGGGTGGTATTCCTTCCCCATTTCCTCCGCGGACTGGGCTTCCCACTCCACCCCTTTGTCCGGGGGCTCATGTTCTACTACGGCCTGGATTTCCATGATCTGGCCCCGAATTTCATCCTCAACATTTCGGCGTTTATCTTCATGTGCGAGGCCTTCCTCTGCATCCAGCCCCACTTCGGCTTGTGGCTAAAGACCTTCAATGTCAAGCCGAATGTTGTGAAGGGCAGCCAAGCGGAGTGCGGAGGCGCCATGGTGGGCAAGATGCCCAACGTCACTTGGCTCGAGGGCGCCTTCATGGAAACCATCAAAGGGTGGCAATCGGGGTGGTTCTATATCACCGAGCCGCGTGACCCTGAGTGGGCAGCGACCCCCGAATTCAGATCTGGCATCCCCATGCGGCTCACTTCCTGGAAAGAGAAGGGCCTGTAGTGGGGCGATTCGGAAGAGCTGACCGGACTTCAATCCTGTCTCCAAACCCTGGTGAACAAGAAGCTCAAGCTTGTCACCGTAATCAAGGTCATGCACATCCGCCGGATTCTCTCCTGCCAGCAGCGGGACTTCAATTTGTGGGAGTTCAATCCGGCACAGCACCGGACATTGAGCGTGCTCTTTGACACTACATACGAAGATGCCTGGAAGGTGGTGTTTAAGGGCGGCGAGGCCCCCGCATCCGCTACCGAAGATCGCGGATTCAGCTCGCAGTGTCCGGCTGGCGAGGTAAGCTAGGTTATCCTTTATGGGACACTTGCTTTTCATAGTTTGACTCTATGCGGGATCTAAACTCCCAATGCCTTTAACAGGCCTGGCAGAAGACGTCCGGACAGGTTAACTATCTGGCTCCTCTTCCAGAAGACCCAGCGGATGCCCGTTTGACAGGGCTGCTGGTCCCGGTGCCTTACGTGGTGCCAGAGAAGAAGGCCAAGAAGACGGCCACGGGAACCCGGAGGAGTTCCCGGTGTCAGGTGTTATCGGATTCACCATCCGATGACTCCGAGGCGGACTCCTCCCATGAGGACGAGGAGGAGAAGAAAGAGGCCTCTCCCCCAGCGGGGGGAGAGAAGAAGAGGAAGGCCTCCCCAACGAGGGAGGCCGAAGGGTCCAAGAAAGGAAGGACCCATCCCCCGGACTGTTCTGCCAACATCGGTGACGGCGACGAGGAGTGGCCCTCAAGGGCCAAGCCCCTGGCGAGATCGTAAGTATCCGGACTCCTAAATGATTTATAATTTTTCTTTTTGTTGCATGGTGTCTTTCTAATGCCGCATACAACCCTGTAGTCCGCCCAATGATGATCTTCCCGCTTCGTCAAGCGGGTCCTTGGGCACGTCGGATGTGGATTCTCTTCCGACCACCTCCACCCCCCGCGATGCTGACGACGGCGAGGTGGGATCCCAAGAAGCGACCCACCAGGAGGTGGAGGCCCCGGAGGTGCCGCAGGGCAACCTCCCGGACTTTGCACTGGACTCTGCACCAGAACCTGCAGTGGTTCCGGAGTCCGGCGGGCGGCCCCCTCGTAAGAAGGGCAAGACTGTGACACCGGCGGCCTCCGTCCAACCGGAGGCGCCGGATAACTTGCTGGAGGCGCTCAATGGCGCTTCCATCGAAGAGGAACACCGCACTGTCATGAGTGCAGTGATTCAGAAGGTTCAGCTCGCCAAGGGCGGGCTGGCCGAAGCCTGCAGCAGCCTTTTAACAGGCTTTGAGGTAAGAATTTTAAGATCTGTGAAATATTACCGCATAGACAGTAGCCCCTGATGCTCGGTTCGGTGTTTGGAAAGAAAAGACGGACTGAGGATCTAAAAAGATATACGCAGGAGTCTTAACAAAAATATGTCAATATGGGAATGCAGGCTGCGCTGCTGACCTCTGCTGCACTGACTGCGGAGGTCAATGCTTTGAAGTAGAGCCTCGAGCGGTCCGAGAATGAGCTCGGCCGTGCCAAGAAGCAGCTCGAGGACAAGGAAGGTGAGTAACACCTTATTAAAGTTTTACCTTACAGAAAAGGATTTGGTTGCAAGAGGAATGACGAGGATAATGTGGGTACTTCAGCGGCTACGAACGAGGTGGCAACCCTGAAGGAGGCTGTATCAGTGGCCGAACGGAATGCGGCCGCGGAACGCGCCGAGCGAGAGAAGCAGGAGGCGCGGGTGGCGGAGGTACAACAAGAGCTCCAGGCTCTCATGGAAAAACACGAGAATTTGGAGCGTGACTCGAAGACTCGAGAGTCCGAGCTCGTGTCGGCTCTTGAGAGTGGCAAAGCTGCTAAGGCCGATGCCCACAAGGCCCTCCAGGAAATCGAGTAATTGAAGAAAATAGCGGCGGGTAAGGAATTCTTCATGCAAAGCAAGCATGTTAAAGTGAATTACCTGTTACTTACCCGAATTCGGAGCTCTCGAGGAGCGCTCGCAGATCTGCCCCGCAGCGTGTCCGATGCTGCCGCTTTCTACAGAGCCGAGGAGGGGAGCTCGACGAAGAAGGTGTTCTGGTCTCAGTATGCTGAGGCCGGACATCCGGTGCCCCTTAGCGACCAGCTGAAGCAGCTGGTCGAGCTCCACAAGGTGGCCGAACAGGCCATGAAGGGCCTTATAGTTCGGCTATGGCCCAAAGAGGCCATGCCTGGGAGCTACTTCGGCCTGGTGCGGCGGCTGGTGGATGAGTGTCCCTGGGTTGAAGTCATCAAGCACTCCGCCTGCATTGAAGGTGCCCGTCGGGCCCTTGCCCATGCTAAAGTGCACTGGGGCAGGATGGATGCTGAGAAGCTTGTGACGGACGCACCGCCGCCGGGCAAGGAGTATCGCACACCCGAGATGTATTATAAGGGTGTCCTGAAGGGTGCCCGCATTATTGCGGGTGAGTGCTCCAAAGATGTAATATTTGAGTAGACTTACGTTTTGTTATCCTGTGCGCCGAAAACTTTGTTCGTATGCACTAAGCAACGCTTGTTAATTTAAAATATTACCTTCTGTGCAGCCGTTTATCAAATCTGAGAGATGGCAAGTCGTCGGCTTCAGCCCCCATGCCACGAGTGCTGGGGTGTTCGGGATAAACTTGAGCGCTCTTGTTCCCATTTTGGGTCCATCTAGGGAGGCGCTCAACACAACGAACAAGGCAACCAGACTTATAGTGCTTGAACACTCTCACTTAGCCATAGAATTCTATAATTTTAAATTTCGGCGAAGCCCCTAGTGTTTGGAAGGCTGAATTCGGGGCTCTATCCACGCCTGGGCCGGACAAGGCCGGTTCCTCGCTCTAAGCGGCATAAGTCTTTAGGGACTCGAAAAAACCTCTCGAACAGCGACCGGCTCTCGCCTTATCATGACGGTCAGTTTTAGCTTTCTCCACTGAGGTGCTCGCCCAGCTCAACTGGGGCACAATCGCAGTGGTTCTCCCAGCGCTACCTTAGCCGATATAACAGAACGTAAGGTACCAAAACATGGGAGCCGGGCAAACCCAACTATTGACCCAAGACATGATTCGGAGCCGATGCATATAATGCTATAAGTTTGGGGTGCCGCACTTGTGAAAGTGTTCGAACTTATCACACCGTGATGTGGGTAACTTAAGCCCCTGGTGTATTTAGCCGTACCAAAGTGTACGGGTGCAACATGTCAGAAAGGAACATATGTATAAGAAAGGAATGCAATTATAGGCAAAAAGCGATGCATTGTTTATTCAAAAAATACTGCCTTGAATGCAGAATGATACAAATAGTGCGATAAGCTAGGGGTGGAACTATGTTCCTCCGTTCGGAGAGAGCGTTCAGTGTTTCCGTTGACCATGATGACTCCTCGAGGGCCTGGCATCTTGAGCTTGAGGTATGCGTAGTGTGGCACCGCGTTGAATTTTGCAAACGCGGTTCGTTCAAGCAGTGCATGATAGCCGCTGTGGAACGGAACTACGTCGAAGATTAACTCCTCGCTTCGGAAGTTATCCGGGGATCCAAAGACCACTTCCAGTGTCACTGAGCCTGTATAATTGGCCTCTACACCCGGTATGATGCCCTTGAAGGTCGTCTTTGTGGGTTTAATCCTCGAGGGGTCTATGCCCATCTTGCGCACTGTATCCTGGTAAAGCAGGTTCAGGCTGCTGCCGCCGTCCATCAGGACTCTAGTGAGGTGAAATCCGTCGACGATTGGGTCTAGAACCAATGCGGCGAACCCGCCATGGCGGATGCTGGTGGGGTGGTCCCTTCGATCAAAGGTGATCGGGCAGGAGGACCATGGATTGAACTTTGGGGCGACTGGCTCCATCGCATATACGTCCCTGAGTGCACGCTTCCGCTCCCTTTTGGGTATGTGGGTTGCGTATATCATGTTCACCGTCCGCACTTGTGGGGGGAAACCCTTCTGTCCTCTATTGTTCGGTGGCCGGGTCTCTTCCTCGTCATCGCTATGTAGCCCCTTGTCATTGTTTTCAGCAATTAACTTGCCTGCCTTCTTGAATATCCAACAATCCCTGTTGGTGTGATTAGCTGGCTTTTCGGGGATGCCGTGTATCTGGCACGAGCGGTCGAGTATTCGGTCCAAATTGGACGGACCCGAAGTAGTTCTTTTGAATGGCTTTTTCCGCTGACTGGGTTTGGAGCCTCTGAATCCGGCGTTGGCTACCGTATCTTCAATATTATCGCCGTTAATGCGGCGTTTGTGCTTGTTGCGACGCGACCTGTCATTGTTGTCCTTGGTATCCGGACTGCTAGAATTTTTGTTGAGGTTGTTACTGAGGGCTAGCCAGCTGTCCTCTCCCGCACAGAAGCGGGTCATGAGTGATGTGAAGGCTGCCATGGATTTCAGCTTTTCCTGTCCTAGGTGTCGGGCAAGCCACTCGTCGCGGATGTTATGTTTGAAGGCTGCGAGGGCCTCTGCATCCGGGCAGTCGACAATTTGATTTTTCTTGGTTAAGAACCGTGTCCAGAATTGTCTGGCCGATTCGTCTGGCTACTGAATTATGTCGCTTAGGTTATCGACGTCTGGTGGTCGCACATATGTGCCCTAGAAGTTATCAAGGAATGCGGCTTCCAGGTCCTCCCAACACCCAATTGATTCTGCCGGCAGGCTGTTAAGCCAATGCCGAGCTGGTCCTTTAAGCTTGAGTGGGAGGTATTTGATGGCGTGAAGATCATCACCGCGGGCCATGTGGATATGAAGGAGATAGTCTTTGATCCAAACTGCGGGGTCTGTTGTGCCATCATAGGATTCAATGTTCACGGGGTTGAACCCTTCGGGGATTTGATGATCCATTACTTCATCTGTGAAGCATAGTGGGTGTGCGGCGCCTCTGTATTGGGCTATATCACGACGTAGCTCAAGCGAGCTTTGTCTACTGTGTTCGGCCCTGCCGGAGTTGCCGTATCCGGCGCGACGGTCGTCGTCGCGCATCGTGGGGCGCCCACGCAATCCGTAGATCGATCTTGATTGTCTTGCCTTATCCTCCAATATGTCTCGCAAGTCCGGCGCATTCCCCCGTGGCTTTGTACTTTTCAAGCGATGCCGGGGTACGGCTTTAGTGGAGGGCCTGGAGGCCTCTCTGTCACGGTCACGAGGTGGCCGGTCGGTCGTATTGTGCGCTGGTGATGTGGGTTTATATGCTTCCTCCTCTAATCGGGCAGCAGCTTGCGTTTAGGGTAGCTTTTGGAGGGGCGTTCGAGTTCGTACTCTTCGGCCGCAAGGACTTCGGTCTATCTGTCGGCTAGCAAATCTTGATCAGCTCTAAGCTGTTGCTGCTTTTTCTTGAGGCTGCTTGCCGTGGCCATAAGCCTGCGTTTTAAACGCTCTTGTTCGACGGGATCCTTAGGCATGACGAATTCGTCGTCGTCGAGGCTTGCCTCGTCTCCGGAGGGAGGCATGTAATTATCGTCCTCTACCTCATTGTCTGCCGCTCTCTCTTGAGGGCTGGCTTCTTCATCCTCCTATGCTGAATCTTGCTGGAGGGGGTTGTCTTCGGCACTGTCAGGGGTGTTATTGTCTCCGGTGCCCGAATCTCCATTCTTGCCGTGGCGGGATTTAGAGCGGTGCCGTTGACGTCGATGCTTAGGCTGTTTCTTGGAGGGGTCCTCCTCCGCTGTTCCATCGCCATTCCCATCCTTTGGGGTGTCCACCATGTATATGTCGTATGACGAGGTGGCCTTCCAGTGCCCCGTAGGCGCTGGTTCTTGGTCGTCTCCGGCATCGTCGTCCATACTGTCGATGTCTTCGGAGTCGAAGTCTAGCATGTCGGTTAGATCGTCGATAGTGGCTACAAAGTGGGTGGTTGGTGGGCTTTGAATTTCTTTGTCGTCTGCATCCCAACCGTTCTGACCGTAGTCTGGCCAGGGCTCTCCTGATAACGAGAGATACTTTAGCGAATTCAGGATGTCGCCAAAAGGCGAGTGCTGAAAGATGTTTGCATTGGTGAACTCCATGATCGGCGCCCAACCGGATTCGATTGGTAGAGGCGCGGGAGGTTCGGAATCCGGCGAGGAGTTCGGCACCTCAGAGTCACGAGCTTCACAAGGGACAGGGTCGTTATTCGGCTCCATCGCTGTAGAGGTAGCAGCCCCCGAGGCGGTGTCTAGCCACCCATCCTCGATCTGCGCAGTCGGCTCCGAATTAAGGGTCAGAGCGGACTCGTGTGCGGCCTCCAGGGCACTGTCCAGCAGCAGAGCTACATCATGCCCCTCGTGACAGTGCGGCGCGCCCGGCTGTGGCTCGAATCCGTCGAAGATCAAGTCTCCGCGGATGTCAGCCGTGAAGTTCAAGCTTCCAAATCTGACCTGATGGCCAGGGGCGTAGCTTTCAATCTGCTCCAGATGACCAAGCGAATTGGCCCGCAGTGCAATGCCGCCGAATACGAAGATCTGTCCGGGGAGAAAAATCTCACCCTGGACCGCGTCGTTGTTGATGATCGAAGGAGCCATCGGGCCTATAGGTGACGACACAGAGGAACTCTCAATGAAAGCACCAATGTCGGTGTCAAAACCGGCGGATCTCGGGTAGGGGGTCCCGAACTGTGCGTCTAGGCAGATGGTAACAGGAGACAAGGGACACGATGTTTTTACCCAGGTTCGGGCCCTCTCGATGGAGGTAAAACCCTACTCCTTCTTGATTGATATTGATGATATGGGTAGTACAAGAGTAGATCTACCACGAGATCAAGGAGGCTAAACCCTAGAAGCTAGCCTATGGTATGATTGTTGTTCGTCCTATGGACTAAAACCCTCCGGTTTATATAGACACCGGAGAGGGCTAGGGTTACACAGAATCGGTTACAATAGTAGGAGATCTACATATCCGTATTGACAAGCTTGCCTTACACGCCAAGGAAAGTCCCATCCGGACACGGGACGAAGTCTTCAATCTTGTATCTTCATAATCTTGGAGTCCGGCCAACGATGATAGTTCGGCTATCCGGACACCCCCTAGTCCAGGACTCCCTCAAGGGCGGAGAGGGATAATAGGAGGGCAGAGCGAGCTGCCTATCACGAGGATAAGAGTAGGCGAAAAGCGGACGCTCAATTCAACATGAGGCTAGGAGCAGCGTCGCCCTGGGAATCCGACGATGATCGGTATCTTCATGCCTACAGTGAGACGTCGGAGGAGGACATCACCGAGGAGGAGTCAGACGACGAGGAGTAGTTGAATTATCTATTTTTTATCTATCAATGCTGAGAACTATCCTCTACTCTCTAGTCTCTCTACTTCTCGATCTCAACATCGTAAACACTTTTTTAAAGCGCCACACGTTGCGATTCTGTTGGGCATGCTCTAAGATGGCAGACGAGTGCTTTAATGTTGCCCAAAAGATGCGCGAGTATTACAAGTAGTATATTTTTCTTGTCATGTTGAGATTTTAAAACCACGAGTGCGAACATGCAGAGTAGCAATGAAGACCAATCGTGAAATATTGGGGACATCTTCAAGGAGCGTGGCAAGTTAAAGAGGAGCTGCACCGAACCTATAAAACAAGCTTTGGTAAGTAACACCCTTTCAATTACTTTCGTTTAGCCTCGTGTTCTTCGATGTGTATATGTTGTAGTTTCTGTTTCTCTTAAGCCTTGTGTTCTTCGATGTGTAATAAGAAGAGTCTTAATCGTCCTAATGCTTTCGTTTTTAGCTTGATGTAGGAAGTGGGTGTTCTCACCTTGTAGTCTGTTTTTATATTTTTTTCTTTTGAATTCACCTCTCCGAGTTCTGTTTATCTGGCTTCTACTCAATGGATCTGGGTTGCTCTGAGTATTGATCTAAAAAAGAAGTAACTCCATGTCAGGATGTAGTTCCTGCGAGGAGGGAAGTATAGTCAACCTCGAGATCATGTTTCCAAAATGAGGCTGGATTACACACAAGGTGTCAGTTCCCTAATGATGCTGGATTAGACACAAGGTGCAAATTCCTAGATGATGCTGGATTACACACAAGCCAGGTGGACTTGTCGGCTGTTCGTGTCCTCGTGGCTCTAGTAAAGGCTGAAAGAAAGCATGCAGCAGCCCTTGAGAATGTAGCTGAGTTCCTGAAGAAGCGAAAAGAGCAATCAGATGCTCTCTTCACCCAAGCCAAAGAAGATATGGAAGAAGCCAGAAATAAGCTAGCAGAGGCAGAGCAGGCTAGGCGTCTCCTGCTATCTAAAACTGTTGTCAATACAAAGTTTCCTTCATAATAGCTAGGTTCAAATGTTTATCCAGTCAGCATGCCTGTTGTGATGTCCGTGCATCTACTGATGTGGCACAAAATTTATTTTTTCGGGTCATGTAATAACAACAATTACTTTCCAAACAATAACAGACGAAGCATTGGACATGGTATAGTTCACGCGCAAGCCCGACATTCCAAGTTCAACTTCCACATCAAACTCATGTTCACAGATATCTGCACATTCATACATAATGTGCACAACCATGATTCACTTCAAAGCCAAAAAAATGTGAGGAGAGTTATAAATAAAGAAAAACCTCTACTAGTTCCTGCTACCAGTGCGAGCACAACAAGTCAAGACCATGCGTAAATTAATTATATTTTAGTCATTTTTTGTTTTCTAAAATGCTAGCCGGCTCGCGGAAGGACGTGTTGCCGGCACACGCACGGATTCAATGAAGGTAGGCGGGGCAATCTGAAGCTGGTTGCACGCGGCGAGGAGGCGTGCTCAGCCGGGCCTGCAGCGAGTGGGGCCCTCTTGGTCAGCGCACCGGTTCAATGCCTGCACTATGAGAGGTCGCGTCCGTGTCAGAGCAATCACTCCCTCCAGTCCTTTTTTGTTTGGGTATAACAAAATCTCGTTTTCCATTCACATTTTACAAGTAAAATTCGTGGACAAACTTTGACCCAAAATACGATGGGGACTAGTAAACCAGAATGGAGGTAGTAGTTTTTTAAACAAAGAAGGGTTTCCCCCTTCCGATTTTCATTACTAAAAACTAGCATCTATATCTAAGCCATAGTATTTGCCCTAGAACTACCAGGTTCAACATCTCGCAACATAAACCCGTACAACCATACGCCAAGGAGGTACATAGTACTATGAATTCCATTTTCGCTCCATACCAATCGTTCTAAAAACTACTTCGTACTTATAATGCCCCATTGAAAATCAGAACTCTTAACCCCGCTAAAAATATGATATTTTAAATGTGGCTACTCGATCTGTGGAAACTGGCGAGCCACCGCCTCCAAGTCGTTCACCTGTGATCCCGACCATCAACTCCTATGGATCAAATTATCACGTGAGCTGGCTATTCCTACAAAGGTGCTCCACCACGTACCCGGTACCCGCGAATGCAACAATCGTGCACCTAAGGTTTTAGGGTTTATTTGTTAACGTTGCCTTTACGTAACACTCATGTGTGCGAGACAGCGAGAGACCGACTGTGTGCGTGCACCTCATCTCTTCGTATATGTACTCCACCGTTTGTCTGGTGTCCAAAAAATTATAATAACTACTAGCAATGTGCCAATGCGTTGCCACACGATCAAAGTAGATTAATACATATTCACTGATTTGATAAAAAAAATCTAGTTTTGAAATACGTATATCACTAAAAATATGTTATGTTTCGCTCAAAATATATTCCTTTGGCGGTTTTGATGAGATAACGGAGGAATGTTGTTGGTTTCAAGATTCGAGAAGTGGTATATGTCTAATTTCTACTCTTACTAGCAAGATGCCCGTGCGTTGCACGGAACATCAAAATCTTGTGGGAGAAAAGGATGAACGAGGGAAGGCCTTATCTGCAATTGTGGTGAGGAGTGCGGGTAAATTGCCATATTTTCCTTCCTATCCGTTAGATACAAAACAGACGACCTACATTGCAGGATGGCAGGCCCACCATCATCACCAACTCTTTTTTTATCCCTGCTCTTATAAAAAGCATAGTCGATGATGATCGTGTGCCTGCCATCCTGCAATATAGGCCGTCCAATCTATATCTGACGAATAGGAAGGAAACTATGGCAATTTTGCAAAAAGATACCCACACCCCTCTCCACATTTGCAAATAAGGCCTTCCCTCGTTCATCCTTTTCCCCCACAAGATAAACTACTCATACAAATGCATCTTGATGTTTCGTGCAACGCATGTGCATCTTGCTAGTTGTTGCAAAAAGCCCATATGTGTGTGAGAGAGACGGAGAGTGGAGGAGGACAGAGTGCATGTGTGACAAAGACACAAAGAGTGTGTGTGCGAGAGGTATGAGCTTAAAATGAGGTGATAGTGTGTGTGTGCACGATCGAGAGGGCGTGTCCCAAGAAGGGACGAAAAATCTACATAGATACAAGGAGTGGGAGAGGGACATGTATGCGATAGTGGAAGCACGAGTGTGCGGGTGTATAAACCTATCTAGAGGCTAGTCGATAAATGTGTGTGAGAGAAATATGAGTCAGGGTGCGAAAGCGAGAGTTTTGTGTGTGTGAGAGAGAGACGGTAGCCGGGCAGGGGAGTGGAAGCAGGAGTTGTGTGTGTGTGTGAGAGAGAGGGGGGTTGTCTGATCGGTAAACAAATGAATAATGTCAGTCTGGGATGGAGACGAAAAGGAGACCGCAACAAATGTTGTGTCTATAGGAGAGAGAGTAATTTTAGTGGTATGAGTCATATCTAGAAACATATAGGGTGTGTGAGAGAATCCCATAGAGAGAAAGACAAAGTGAAAGACGAGTGGAGACTGTGTGTGTTGCGGTGAAAAAGAAAGCTTAGGTACCGAGTGATACCAGAGAATAGTAGAGACGTGAGAGATAATGAAAACCGTGTAATGTATAATGATAGGGAGAGTGTGACACTTCTCAAGGGAGACGTCGAGAGACCATGTTTGCGACGATAGGAGAAACATGAAGTGAGTGTGCAGGTGAGCTGGAGAAAAGAGAGTGATAGCTACATGAAGGAGCATGCATGCGAGAGAGATGGGCGTGAAAGGAGTGAACATAAAAGGGATTCAAATATTTGAATTCGAGATGATGATACATGTAATCCATACTCGAACCGAATTTGATCTATCAAACATGCATACTCATATGAATTCATGCGCATCTATGTTATTTAATATGTAGATATTACTGATCCATAGATTTTAGTAGAACATAATTTGGTTTAAATTTTTTGAATTCAACCTTATGATTTTGAGATCATTGTATTTGTAAATCATATTATACATATAAAGGAGCAGAATTCTTTGTTGTGCATTTGAAAGTATATATAAAAAAAATGATGTATATAGAATTTAATTCCAATTGAAAATGGATCCCGCCCGAAAAAATAGAATACAAACGGGATTCAAATTGAGTTGGCACGGTAAACATGCACTCTGGAAAATTTGAACGAAGCGGGGAAAGTCGTAGTAACCGCCCGAAACCAAAATCTGCGAGATGGAAATTACTATGCCTATCCCTGCCACGCAAAGCCTATCTGCTGGATTTCTATAGGTTTTGATAGGGGTAGGTTTGTAATTTCACCCAAACGTGACATAATCGCCTCTCACCCGGATTCATACACGGTGAGCGCCAAAACACAGTGTGGCCTCGGCCGAAATCGACTCCCTCCCCGATTCATACACGGTGGGCGCCAAAAACAAAACTCTTGTCGGCAAATATTCGGTGTATGCAAGATTACCGTCCTATCCCCAACCGACTAATATTGCTATGATGTAGGAAATTTGAAACAAGGGCTAAGTTTGTAAATTTCCTCGCATTTGAGACAAGCGCGCCCTGAATACATGGTTCCCCCCTTCCTCTCTACATCCCTTTTCCCCATTCATACTCCGTGGGTGCCAAAACACCCTCTCCACCCCAGCCTCCTCCGTCCGCCACCCCATCCACCGCCGTCCTCCTCCACCATGCCGGAGCTGATACCCCGATGCCGCCGTCCATTACAAGAGATCGACCTCTCTCATCCACGGCTTCGGACCGGGATCCTTGCATCCCGTCCTCTCGCTTCATCCCCGCCGTCGTCCACCTTGCCGGCGCCGCTGCTATGACCGTCTCATCCACCGCGCCCCGCCGCCACCGTCTACCCTCCTAGATCTGCTTCCACGCCGCCGACAGCCATCGCTACCGCAACACCGTCAAATTCTCAGCAGATGCATACACGGCGCCGCACCAGAGGCGGTACTCTTTCGTATCTTCTCAACTTATTTATCGCAGTAAGAAAATAGATCGCCACTGCTTTACTCTGATTTCTTGTCTTGGTTGCGAAGTTGCCTTTGTCCGGTTTGCACCTTCAGATCCGCCATGGCACGCTCAACACTATACTCCCAATGCTTTTGGTTTTCCCCTTTTATATTTCACAATAGTTAAATCACAGTAGACTAAATTTCAAAATTGGGTCAGTTGATTTTTCAGAGCTCGCCGGAGTTCGCCGGTGCGAACGAAGGGGCTCGGGTGGTTGTGGGGGGCCGGTGGTGGGGCCTCACTTAATGAAGAAAACTCGATGCGGGTGGGGGCGGGGGTGGGGGGTGGGGGTGGCAGAGGCACACAGGCGGTGGGGCCGGTGGTCCGGCCGGCGGCCCGTGCGGTGTTCTGTATGGGAGAATCAAAGACGAGGAAGAAGAAGGGTTAGGAGAAGTAGGATCTTCATCCAACCACCTGAAATGGTCAAGAGACAGCTGGGAGTTGCATTCTTAATGCGCTCTGGTTCATCATGTGTGGGCACTGCGCAACAAACATTTTATTATCCGAAATCTGCTTGCTCTTCTTTACCATGTTCCTCTTCCGTTCTTCTTTAATATGTACTCTCTCCGTTCCTAAATACAAGTCTTTGTATAGATTCCACCATGGACTACATATGGAGCAAAATGAGTGAATCTACACTCTAAAATGTATCTAGATACATCTATATGTGATCCATAGTGGAAATCTCTACCAAGATTTATATTTTGGAACAGAGGGAGTATGATAGTAGTACAATATGTTCCTTGTACTGAAGATGAGTAGGGACATTTGCAGTGTAGAGGTCTATACGGTCGGTTGTGATGGACACATTGAGCCTCTTTGATTCGTAGGATTTCGTAAACATAGGAATAGGATTTGTAGTGGCCTGCCCACTTGAATCCTATAAGAATAGCAAGGAAATGCGGGGAGCTATGTCGCCTTTGAGAGTTACACTAATATTAACAGTACCGCACCATCAATTGAAGAGAACTGGTATCTGAAGCTTTTCTAGCTGTACCGGCAGTACTAGCACATATATTGCAGCAAGTTCCACTTTGCTGATTTTACTCTGATGCTTACGGTTTTCCCATTATATCTACACTATGATCTGTATAGCTGCTTTGTGTCGCACTAGCAGCAATCCACTCTTGAAGCTAAACACTGCAATGACTTACAAAATTGGCACCAAGGCATTGAGTGCCATTCTGGATGCAATGAAACTCATATGCTCCCCACCTATTGATTCTTGTTCGGAATATGATCCTAATGACTATTCTAACCTCGAGGAGTCAAAGGAAGATGGCCTGTCCTGTTCACCCATCAAGGTGCCTGTTCTAATTTGGCAAGGTTTTATTGATTGCGCGTATCTTGCATATGTTATCTTGCATTTCTTCTACTTTGTTGCATCGCCATCTTCTTAGTTTACTCATCATATATGTCGAGATGCCATGCCCATCCATTATCAATACATATTCCATCTGTCATTATACCATGTTTTTCCACTCAAATGTTGTTCTTGTGCATTAGACATCAAAAAGTAAGAGGGTGATTGCCGAACCTGAAGGAGCACCAGCAAAGTCCTTGAAAAACGTGGTAGTGCTGGAGAAATCAGACAACACCCCACTTATATTGGTTGTACAACCAGTGACACAAAATGTAGGACCGACTCCAGCAGACTGTACCCATACTTCACTGGCCTCACCACTAGCCCCACCACACAGGACCTGCGCTCCAACAAAAGGTATACTGATATCATTTGCCATAGCACGAGCCGTACCACAGAAAAATCCCACTCCAGCAAAAAGTACAGCAAGTCCACCGGCCGAAGACCTATCCCAACTACAAAGACGGCCAATTCCTGCAGATTGGAACCCCATTCCAGTTATTCCCAGTTTAAAAGACAATGCTTTCAATATTGTTAGGGACTACGTGCATATATTCCCATCACGGGAAGATATAGTGAAGACAAACAACATTTTCACATCTTCCTGTCCAACTTACGTGTAAGTGCTATTATTCATGGTTATTATTTTCCTATTTTCTGCTGATTGAACACATCAATGATTTACATTACATTATTGTAACTAGGCGAGGGTCAATCTGGATAGTCATGACGAGCAAAGCTTGCTTGTGCTTTTCAAGGAAGCATTGCAGCAGTATCTGTGTTACCTGAGGAAATCACACTTTGATGGCAAGTCTATAAAAGAATTTCTGGTGAAGTCTCCTATGCTAAATTTAGAGGACATTGAATGGAAAAACCTTGTTATGCACTGGTCTCGTTCCCAGGATGAGGTACTGTCTATGAAATCACATGACAATTTGAACTTCTACTTTTCCGCATGTGCCTTACGGATCTTTTTTGCAGGAAATCTGCTCGAAGAAGAATTCCGGTTTGAAAAGAACGACAGGATATCGCAAATATGCTGCCCGCTGCGTTGCTCTTGTTAGTACCTGTTGTCCTGTATTACTGTACTTGCATACATACCTGCTTCATTATGTGATAGAAGTATGCATGATAGCTTGCTTATCAATTGTTTGCTCCAAATTATATGATCTGTATGAATGGTTACATTAGTGTAGAATATATCCAATGCCAATGAATTTTTTTAGCTCTGCATTGTTCTTGTAAGTACATACTGTCCTTTATCAATGTACTTATATTGACAGGTAGTTGTTTATGTACCATCACTCTGCAGCTTATTTTCCTTTGCCCTCCATTCTCTACACATCAGATCTATATTACTCTTACCATAAGGTTGGATAATACCGATGGTACTGAAGAAGTTTAGCTGTGCATTGCTCTTGGCTGTACCTTTTGCCTGTATCACTGCACTTACATTTATAGCTACTTGGTTATGTAGCATCACTCTTCATCTTATCTTAAATATTCTCCATTTTTTCGTAAACTGGCAAAACCGTAAAGTTATGGTACATAATCGGGTAGTCATGCAATCACGATGTATGATCCGCATCATGGGCCCCGTCATCTTGGTCCGTTAAAAGGACAAAAGTAAACTGGGCCACTAGTAGATTCGGGCCTTTAATAGGCTGATTAAACCGCCGGCCCTCTTTTTGCAAGAAAACTCAATGGGCTTTTAGGAGGCTGAGAAGTAGGTTGGGCCTGAAACGTGCCGAACAGCTCACGGGCTGGCAGCAGCCCGAAATGGACCCCGACCCATGATTGTGCGAATCAAATCACGGGCTTTTAATAGGCCAAAATTGTCTCGGTCCTTGTTTGGCGCAATCAGATTATCAGCTGCGAGCAGGCCGGATGCAAACCGGGCCGTAGTTAGGCTCAACTATATATCAGGCTTTTAATAGGCCAAAATTAATATAGGGCTGAAATGTTAAACGGACCCTTAACAGGCCGAAACTAATATCAGGCCAAATTACTAAATGGGCCTTTAGCAAGTGGGCCCAAAAGCATAGCGTCCAGCTGACGGGCCGAATCTGATATGGGCCATAATTTAGCCAATGCCTCTTAAAGGGCCAGACCTGATCTGGGCCGTAATTTGGCCCAGAACGTGCTAGGCTTTTAACGGGCCGAATCTCATATGGGGCATTATTATGCCCGGAACATGGCAGGCCATTAATGGATCGGATCAAATATGGGCCAGCATTTGGCCCAAAACATGGCAGCCAGTTAATGGGCCGGCCTACTAGGGTCCTCAAAATCTTGTAGGCCTACAGCTGGGCTGGCCCATTAATGTTGGCGAAATCTTGTGGGCCTTTAGCTGGGCCGGCCCATTATGACCCGCAAAAAAATCTTGTGGGCCTTTACCTGGGCTGACCCATTATGACACACAAAAATCTTGTGGGCCTTTACCTGGGCCGGCCCATTATGGCCCACAAAATCTTGTGGGCCTTTAGCTGGGCCAGCCCATTATGGTCCGCAAAATCTCGTGGGCCTTTAGCTGGGCTGACCCATTATGGTCCACAATATCTTGTGGGCCTTTAGTTGGGCCGACCCATTTAAACTTTATGGGCCTGTCCACGTGTCAACATATCATAGGCGCATCTCGGCATTGGATGAGTGACACATGTGCCAACGCGGAGCTGGCACATGTTTCCTCTAGCCAATGATGATTTTACACATGGAAAATCCCCATTGGTCCGGACTGTTAAAGGGTTATTGGATCCAATACCAGACCCGTTAGCTTAACGGCATTCCTTTACAGTGGATGGCACGTGTCGGTCACCCTTGACGAAAGCACTTCTCTAACGCGCAATTTATCGTCATGGAAGTGGACACTTCCGTGATGATAATTTTTGTAATGTCATGGAACACTTCTACAGTAGCACATGTATGACTATCTTGATTTGACATAAAATCTTCATGGATATACATCCATGACAAAAAACGTGACCTACTGTGACAAACACGTATCATCACGGAAGTGTATTTTTTTGTAGTGTATATGAGGGCGAGCATTAGGAAGGAGCGTCGTTGACAAGGAGGATGCACAACAAGCAAGAAATAAAGGTTTGTACTTGGAAAGGAAGGAGGAAACATGGGAAATGCGGATTTTGGTTGGGGTAAGGAGAGGGAGAGGTAGATATTTCTGCGGTTGGCAAAATTTTTTGCTCGGTGCAGGAAAAACTGCAAAGTGTCATCCAACACTATTCCTTCTTCAAAACTATGTGTAACATATCACCATAGCAAACGATTATTCTAACTTACCCGTCTGTGATGTATTTGAGCATACAAATTTTGGTCCAAATTTCAGTGGTTATAGTGGTCATCCAGGTCATTGCAGAATTCAACATCACTTCCTAATTTGGGTACAACACATGCCACACTTACTTAATCGAGCAAGTTCAGTAATGAAACAAAGCTAGTTGACCTAAGCATTGCTCTAACAAAAGACCAACGCTCTAAACGAAGGATACTACTCCGTCCAGCGCTCGTCGATCTCCGCATCCGCCATGTCCAGCTTGCGTTTGACGACCTCCTAGGGAAGGGGCTCCATGGCATCCATCGCCACCTAATTGGCAAGTATCTTGGCTATGGAGGTTGCTGACAAACGAACAAACTGATCGAGCCTCTCAGCCTTTGCCAACTATTCAGAATGTTTGTTGTTGACTTGTGTCCAAGTAGGGCACTGCAATTTGGGTGGTGGCTACCATGAGCTGGGTGTGGGCAGCCTCGATCAAGGCTATGGCGGTCACCATAGAACGACAACTACTGTGTCGTTCTCGCCGTTCGCTTTTGGTACGTCTCCGTCATATCTACTTTTCCAAACACTTTTGCTCTTGTTTTTGACTCTAATTTGCACAATTTGAACGAAACTAACCCAGACCGATGCTATTTTCAGTAGAACTACCATGGTGTTGCTTTTCGTGCAGAAAAAAAAGTTCTCAAAATTTGGTGAAACTGTTTTGTAAATTTTTATGGAATATATAAAAAATAATGGACCGAAGACCCACCAGAGGGGGGCTACCAGTTGCGCACAAGGCAACAGGGCGCGACCTCCACCCAAGAGCACGCCCTATTACCTTGTGGGGCCCACATGGCCCCGCTGGCCCTAATCTCAAGTCTACAAATACCGTCTTCCCAAGAAAAAAAATAAGAGCAAAAGTTTTATCATGTTTTAAAGTATGGAACCGCCACCACCTCCTGTTCGTCATCGGGGGGGGGCTGGTCTGGAGTCCATTCGGGGCTCCAAAGGGGGGGATTCGTCACCATCATCATCACCAATCCTTCTTGATCGCCAATTCCATGATGCTCACCGCCCGGGGTGAGTAATTCCATCGTAGGCTTGCTGGGCGGTGATGGAGTTGGATGAGATTTATCATCTAATCGAGTCAATTTGTTAGGGCTTGATCCCTAGATCCACTATCACTAATAGGGAAAACCTTATACACAAAACTTTAGTAGTAGAGCAGGTTAAAAAAGCACGTTGGAGCTAAGTAGCAGTAGCGCGCCTGTGCAAACCGCGCTACAGATAAAGTTCTAGCAGTAGCGCACCGTATTCCAAACCCGCTACTACTAAAATTCCCACAGCTTAGCCGATAGGCTACACATATTAGTAGCGATCTATATCGAACCGCGCTACCTCTACTTGCTTTGTAGCAGCGCGTTTTACTCTAAACTCGCGACTGCTAAAGGATCTAAAACTAAATGGAAAGAAAATAGAAAAGTAATTGAAAATGAAAGAAATAGAAGAAGGTGAAAGGAAAAAAAATAAAATGTGAAGAAAAATAAATGAAAAAAGGGAAAAAAGAGAAAGGAGTAGCAGTAGTGCGTATCCCAGAACATGCTGTAGCTAACTTAGCAGTAGCGCGCTTTCTGGAATGTGCTACTGCTACTTCTGACTTAACCACGGGGTTCGTCCTTCCCGACGGTCACTTCCCCCAAATCCAACTCCTCCGCTCTCGCCTCCGCCGTCGCCCGTCGGCCGCCACGCGCTCTCCGCACACCCTCGACGCCGCCCCGACCCCGGATTCGACGCCGCCCCCGACCCCGACCTCGACCCCGCCGTCCGCCGCGCGCCCGAGCCCCGACCCCGACCTCGACGCCTCCTACCCCTCCCTTGCCGTAGGCACTTGAGGTGAGCACGCCTGCTCCTCCCTCTCCCCTACCTCTGCCTAGGGTTTCTTCAAATTTTAGTGGCATCAAATTAGTTAGGGTTCATGTAAGGGTGGAAACGAATCTGATGCGGATGTTATCGGATGCGGATGCGGCTCAAATTAGTTAGGGTTCATGTAAGGGTGGAAACGAATCAAATTTCTAAGATGAATCATAAAACTAGTAAAATTTGACCACTTATTTCACTTTTAAGTTGGATAATTGGAATATCCGCTACCACTTTCCACACCCTAGGTTCATCAAATTAGATGGTAATTAGGGTAGTAGTTCCTAGGTACAAATTAGTTAGTAAGAACTAGGTACTAATTAGGTACTAGTTTATTTTTATTTTTATTAAGTTTATTTTTAGTAAGAACTAGTTGAATTAATTGAATTAGTTGAACATGTCACATTTGTTGTTATTTTTTTAGTTAAAGCATTTTTTCCCGCATCGACATCGACGATGCCTATCCCGCATCCTCGTCTTCGACTCGGTGGGGGACGCCTGCTTGACCAGATGGGGCATGTCCGGGACTGGGCTCCACTGGGCTAATACTGGGAGGCGCTACCTAACAGGGGGCGTAGCTTGGTGAGGAGTCAGCCCATCGTTGACCCGAACCTTCTTTGGTGGCGGTCGCGTGGGCCAGTGACGGTCGAGAGGCTTGAGGACCCTGCGGAGGTGGTATGTCACTGTGTTAGCGAGGAGGATGCGCACGTCTGTTGCTACTTGTTTGTGCTGGAGCACAGGTTCTCCAATACCTGGCAGGTTCTCCAGGGATCTCACTGGAGCTATGATCCTGTGATGGTTCCTTCTCTTTGGGTGTCCACCGCCCGCGCCGATACCCGTCATTCGCTAGGGTTTTAGTTGTATTATGATGTTATATGTATGATACTATTCGGTATGTATTAGTGATAATATTCGACGATGTACGGACGCAAGAGATGATTTACTTTTGCTTATTGAATGCATGCTAATTTGAATACTTACTTATTTTATGATTCGGTTTTGCTTATTGAATGCTCATGTCAATATGAGTCCTATAATATATTTTGAAATGTATATCTTGTGTTGCTCAAATAGGATATGTGCTTGCCCAATTGGTCGGTCATATTTGCAGGTTACACCTCCGAGTGGCCTATGTTTTCCCGGAGTGTAGATTCATTTCTGTTCCGGCAAATTTCAGGCGCTCGATATGTCCTATTTTAGCAAAGGTCATGCCGGATTTTTTCGTGAATTTTTGCATGACTTGTGACAGAATATGTAGGAAATATCGAGTGCCCCGGATTTGTGTGTTGAGTATCCTGGTAGTTGTCTTCGATCGATTTTCAATTAATGTTTCAACTATAAACATAGGAAATGACTGACGACGAAAAGGTTTTCGGTATTTGCAAATACTGCGAAGACGAGCACGGCCTGTGTGACAGAATCTTCCTAGATGATGATAGGCGCTTCAACATCAAGCTGGACGAGAACTTCGAAGTGGATACAATAAGTCACAACGACAAGTCTTTTTTCATAATTAAGCATGACATCTGCTTCGTTTGCTTCAACTTATAATTTAATTTTTTTACTATTCTACTAGCGTGTCCCCTGCCATGCAAGAGTTTTTGTCTTGGATAAGATAGGTTTCATTCGTATGAAAACTACTATGGTGGTAAAGAGAGTTTACTTGAAAACCGAGCATGGTTGTATTTTCCACGCAAAATTATACAACACAGACACCGACACCTATTTTGGATGCAAAACTTGGCAAGCACTATGCATGACTTATGCATTTGAGCCTGATATGGTTATCACCTTTGATATTCGTCCGGAAGACGATATTGAAGGTAATATCGACATCTGGGTCGATGTGCAGATGCCTCCAGTTATACTATTATGTGAGTTTCTCAACCATATTTATGTCTTTGATATTGTTTATTCAAAAATAGTTGACAACTAAGTTCTATTGACAGCTTATCTCCAATTAAGCAAACATGTCCGACGCTTGGTAGACAGGACCTACTACTGTCCCGGGGCGGAACTAATCTGTCAGGAGATAAGTCATTATGTTTCATGGCTTGAGGATCTTCATACTGTCAAGACAAATTAGTTTTTTGGACTTGAAAATCTTAGTACTCAAAATGTGCAACTAATAGTGTTCGTACTTAACTACGGTCACATCTATTTAGGAAAGATGGTAAGATTTTTACTATTTGTCCTCAGTGCATCTTTTGCATACATTATTATTAAGCTAAACTTCATTGCTAAGTATGTTACTATTCGATGTTCTTCAACAGGGACTCCCGATGAATGTTGTGCCTCATTGGATGGAGACTAAAGGTCGCATGAGAGTTGTTAGCTTACGGCCAAGATATCCTACAATGCACTTTAGTGCATACAGGATTTCTAATAGTGAGGAATGCTTAATAGTGAAAGACTGGAGCAAAATTGTGAACGATCGCAGAGAAGTACTAGGGGGTAGCAATCAGAAGCGCAGCCCACGATTAGGAGATAGGTTCATCTACATGCTCCAACTTGATGAAGCAGGAGAGCTACATATGTTTTTTGTTATTTTACCTGAGAGAGAGGAGCAGGAGTGATTAATTAGCTAGCTAGAAATGAGTTTGAAGATGATGATGTGCTACACTATGACTATGATGATTACATAGCTAGTGTTGGTGGTAATGACTATGATGATTATTATTAGCTAGTGTTGGTGGTGATTAGATAGCTACCACACCTAGTGTTGGTGGTGATTAGCTAGCTAGAATGAGTTTGAAGATGATGATGTGCTACACTATGACTATGATGATTAAATAACTATTGTTTGTGGTAATGACTATGATGATGATTACATAGCTTGTGTTGGTGGATTAGATTCAAGTGGAGGCAACATGTGGTGCACATTGAAAGTACTACTAGTCAAAACTAGATCAAGTTTGGATTAGTAGTATACTTTTGACATGCACCACATATTGCCTCCACTTGAATCTAATCAACATTTATTTGACACACTGTTATGGACATAATGATATGAACCTCATAATTGGTATTGTACCAAAATTTGTATAACGGCGTATAAAGACACTAAAAAAAGAATACTAGTAGCGATGGACAGCAAACACGCTTCTACTAGCTAGACTAGCAGCAGCGCGTTATAGAACAAACGCTGTGGCTATGAGTCTTAGCAGTAGCGCACGTCGTGCGCGCTACTGCTAAGTAATAGCTGTAGCGCCTTATTACTAGTGCGGTCAGCCGCGCTACTAGTGGGCACTAAACCCGCGCTACTACTAGGGTTTTCCCTAGTAGTGTATGTTCTGTGATTTATGTTGCTATCACTTTGCTATGCTTAATGCTTGTCACTGGGGTCCGAGTGCCGTAATCTTATATCTAAACCCTCTATGTTTTCATGAATATATTTGAGTTCTTGATCCTATTTGCTAGTTATATGCACTTGTTATTCTTCTAATGTGTAGATTCCAAAGAGATAACAGTACGGTTTCTCTCCGGGGATGACTGTAATTCGAGGAGTTCATGTATTCACCATGTGTTAATGATTTGTTCTGGTTATCTATTAAAAGGAGGCCTTAATATCCCTTAATTTTCATATGGACCCCACTGCCATGGGAGGGTAGGACAAAAGATGTCATGCAAGTTCTCATTATAAACACGTATGACTATATACGGAAAACATGCCTACATTACATTGATGAATTGGAGATATTGTGTATCGCTCTAGGTTGTGACTGTTATATGATGAATGTGATCCAACACAAATATCCATCACTGATCCAATGCCTACCCTTTTCGCATATTGACTTTGCTAAGTTTCTTTCGTTGCTTTTGCTGTTACAGTCACTACAAAATTGCTTCTTACTATTACTATTTCTACCGTGCTACTAAACACTTTGCTGCAGATATTTAGTTCTTCAGGTGTGGTTGAATTGACAACTCAACTGCTAAATAAATATTCTTTGGCTCCCCTTGTGTGAAATCAATAAATTTGGGAGAAATACTACCCTCGAAGACTGTCGCAATCCCCTATACTTGTGGGTTATCAAGACCTTTTTCTGGCGCCGTTGTCGGGGAGCATAACTCTATTTGTTGAGTCACTAGGGAATTGTATATGTTGATGACTATGAAGAATTAGACTAAGAGCGTACCCTCTAAGACAAGGGGAGGTAAGGAACTGCCATCTAGTGCCACACTTGATTCATCTTCTGTTTTGAGTAGGCTTGCGATACCACCACCTGCTATTCACTATGATATGCCACATGTTATTGATGATGCTACTTCTGCTATGAATGATGCTTATGAAGATGCTAGTGCTCTGCTTGATAAAACTATGCCACTAGGTGAATTTCTAGATGAACAACTGATATGTCTCCGTCGTATCTACTTTTCCAAACACTTTTGCTCTTATTTTGGACTCTAATTTACATGAATTGAATGAAAGTAACCTGGACTGATGCTGTTTTGCATAGAACTACCATGGTGTTGTTTTTGTGTAGAAATAGAAGTTCTCGGAATTGGACGAAACTTTTGGGAGATTTTTATTGAATATATAAAAAGACTCGAGCGAAGATCCACCAGAGGAGGGTCCACTAGTTGCCAACAAGGCAACAGGGCGCACCCTATTAGCATGTGGCGCCCATGTGGCTCCACTAACCCTAATCTGAAATATATAAGTACCGTCTTCCCGAGAAAAAAAATAAAAGAAGAAGTCTCACCACATTTTACAATATGGGGCCATTGCGACCTCCTGTTCTTCATCGGGAGGGCTGTAATCAAGTACGTTTGGGGCTCCAGAGAGGGGATTCATCGCCATCATCATCGCCAACCCTTCTTCGTCGCGAATTCCATGATGCTTACCGCCGGGAGTGAGTAATTCCTTCGTAGGCTTGTTGGACGGTGAGGGAGTTGGATGACAGTTGTAATGTAATCGTGTCAATTTGTTAGGGCATGATCCCTAGTATCCACTATGTTGTGAGAATGATGTTGTTATCACCTTGCTATGCTTAATGCTTTTCACTTGGGTGCGAGTGCCATGATCTCATATCTGAACCCTCTATGTTTTCATGAATATATTTAACTTCTTGATCCTATATGCTAGTTATATGCACTTGTTATTGTTCTGATTCATAGACCCCAAAGTGACAATAGTTGGGATACTCTCCGGGGATGACTATAATTCGAGGAGTTCTTGTATTCACCATGTGTTAATGATTTGTTATGGTTCTCTCTTAAAAGGAGGTCTTAATATCCCTTAGTTTTCATATGGACCCCGCTGCCACGGTGGGGGGGGGGGTAGGACAATAGAAGTCATGCAAGTTCTCATTATAAGCTTGTATGACTATATACGGGATACATGCTTACATTGATGAACTGGAGCTACTGTGTATTGCTCTAGGTTGTGACAGTTATATGATGAATGTCATCCAACACAAATATCCATAATTGGTCCAATGCCTATGCAT
Source organism: Triticum dicoccoides (assembly GCF_002162155.2). Taxonomy (NCBI): domain Eukaryota; kingdom Viridiplantae; phylum Streptophyta; class Magnoliopsida; order Poales; family Poaceae; genus Triticum; species Triticum dicoccoides. The sequence goes on along the minus strand of NC_041391.1, from coordinate 436,033,350 downwards.
TTCACATAATGATCTTTGCTAAGTTTCTTTCGTTGTTGTTGTTGTTGTTACAATCACAACAAAACTTCTACTGTTACTGTTATTGTTACTATTGCTACTGTGCTACTAAACACTTTGCTGCAGATATGTAGTTGTTCACATGTGGTTGAATTGACAACTCAACTGCTAACACTTACAAATATTCTTTGTCTCCCCTTGTGCCAAATCAATAAATTTAGGTGAAATACTACCCTTGAAGACTGCCGCGATCCCCTATTCTTATGGGTTATCAAGACCTTTTTCTGGCACCATTGCCGTGGAACATAGCTCTATTGTTGAGTCACTTGGAAATTATATATGTTGATCACCGTGAAGAATCTTAGATACGCTATGACTAAGATCGTACCCTCTAAGACGAGGGGAGGTAAGGAACTGCCATGTAGCACCACGCTTGATTCACCTTCTGTTTTGAGTAGGCTTGCGACACCACCACCCGCTATTCTATCAGATATGCCGCATGTTATTGATGATGCTACTTCTGCTATGAATGATGCTTTTGATGATGCTAGTACTCCGCTTGATAAACTATGCCACTAGCTGAATTTCTATATGAACAACTGATACGTGTCTGTCGTATCTACTTTACCAACACTTTTGCTCTTATTTCGGACTCTAATTTGCATGAATTGAATGAAAGTAACTCGAACAGATGTTGTTTTCAGTAGAGGTACCATCGTGTTGTTTTTGTGCAGAAATAGAAGTTCTCGGAATTGGACGAAACTTTTTGGAGATTTTTTATTTAATATATAAAGAATACTGGTGCAAAGATCCACCGGAGGGGGGGGACCAGTTTCCCACAAGACAACAAGGCACACCATGTTACCATGTGGTGCCCACGTGGCTCAATTGACCCTAATCTCAAGTCTATAAGTTCCATCTTCCCGAGAAATAAAAAATAAAAGAAGAGTTTCACCGCATTTTACGGTATGGAGCCGCCGCGACCTCCAATTCTTCATTGGGAGGGCTGTAATCAAGTCCGTTCGGGGCTCTGGAGAGGTGGATTTGTCGCGATCATCACGACCAACCCTTCTTCATCGCCAATTACATGATGCTCACTATCAGTGTCAAAACCGGTGGACCTCGGGTAGGGGTCCCGAATTATGGATCTTCAATCGAGGGGGAACAAGGGACGTGGGGCACGATATTTAGCCAGGTTCGGTCCCTCTCTAAGAGGTAATACCCTACGTCCTACATGATTATATTGCTTGTGTATATGGAGATTACAGAGTTGATCTACCATGAGATCAGATGAACCAAACCCTAAACTAGTAGGATGGTGATTGTTCCCTAGCCTCTATGGACTAAATCCCCTGGTTTATATAGACACCAGAGGTATTAGGTTACACATAGTCGGTTACAACAAGGGAATAGACATGTCGAATCTTCCATCCTGCCTTGGAGTACACACCAAGGCACAAAACGTCTCCCGTCCGGATACAGTGCCGCTCCATAGTTCGGTCCACTAGTAGCCATGTGTGCGGCCCAACTGTCCGGCCCATGTAAGATAGGTCGGCATCCCGAGGACCCCCTAGTCCAGGACTCCCTCAGTTGCCCCCGAACTAGCCTCCAATGCCATCTTCTTGTAACTCCCACATCTGCAGTCTCCGCTTGTAGGCGAGTTCCTCCTATGTATTCGAAATAATCCTTTCTAGCCGAGACTTTAGAGGGTATTCGGCCCATACACACAATCGCGCCATATCCGGCATCCGAACTATTGTTTTTACTTAACCTTGAAGGACAACTACTCAAATATACATAGTACCCTCAATTGACAACTTTAGTTGAAGGGTTGCGACCGGCCATAAACACGAAAACTCGATGCGTGGCTTGAGGCAGCCCCTCCAATGGTACGTCCCATCCAGGTGGGGATCGTGTCCCGATTTTTAAGAGATTTGATCAATGATACCACTTATCCCACTTGCGCATAATTTCCTGAGTATATCGAGAAGTGGCGAGGCCAGCAACGCGTTTAAAGGACTCTTGGTATCGCGACCGCATATAAAAAGAGACCTGCCACAGTTATACCCTCATGCCTTCTTCTTCCTTTCGCCATAGACTTTCCCAATCCACATAGCTGAAGCGCTCCGATCCAACTTCCCTCAGGGACCTCTCCCCGAGCTCGGCAATGGCCTGATTTGGAGCGAGGGGCAAATGGGAGGCCTCGTTTGTCACTAACAAAGACATCGAGATCTGAAGCGAGCGCGGTACCTTTCCACGGACATAGCTCTTGGGGTCCAGAGGAGGGCTAGGTCGTACCAACACCCCGCCCGGCGAACGAGTGGTGTTCATTCCCCATTTTATACGGGGACTAGGCTTTCTTCTCCACCCATTTGTTCGGGGACTGATGTTCTTCTATGGGTTGGACTTCCATGACCTGGCTACGAATACTTTTCTCCACATCTCAGCCTTCATCACCACCTGCGAGGCCTTTCTTCGGGTCCAGCCACACTTCGGCCTATGGCTGAAAGTTTTCAACGTTAATCTGAAGATCGTTGACGGCCAGCATGCGGATTGCGGGGGCGCTATGGTGAGCAGGCTCACCCGACCCGGATGGCTGGAGAGTGTGTTCATAGACATGGTCAAGATCTGGCGAAAAGAATGGTTCTATATCATAGAGCCCCGAGACGCGACCTGAGTAGCCGCTCCGGAATTCAGATCTGGACCACCTGCAAGGTTAACCTCGTGGACCAACAAAGGCCACGACTAGGGGTCGACTACCGAGGTGGATGTGCTGCAAAAACATGTCTTTAATATGATAAAAGCGGGAGCCACACTGACCAACATGGTCCAGATCATACTCCACTGCCGTCTCCCGCCTTGCCAACTTCGGGCCACCCCCTTGTGGTCCTGGAAGCCCGAAGACCCCTGCACCATGTAGCACTTCTATGGCACCACCAACGAGAAGCTATGGAAGGTGTTGTTCAAGCCGCGGAAGACGTGGCCAGCCGAGAAGGAGGACATCGGCCTCGATGCCAAGAACCCCCCTAAGGAGGTAATGTATTATCACTCACTTTATGTTCGGATATTTTCATTCCCACTATAATCCTGAACTCCTTCTCGTTCCCACAGGGCTATCTTAAGAGGGCCGTGAAGAAGAGCAGTGCAGCCCCGCTGCCCGAAGACCCCAGGTCAGCTCAGCTAGAGGAGATGCTAACCTGGCGCCTTACAAGGCGCCAGAGAAAAAGAAGAAGAAGAAGATGAACCCCGTGAGGGAGGCCAGGGAGGGCCTCCACTCATGAGTCCCTCAGGACACCAAGTCCGGGGACACCCATGCCCCCTCCACACACGAGGGGGAGCAGGAAGAAGAGGAGGAGGAGGAGGAGAGTGACTCTTCCCGCACTAGGAAAAGAGCGGCATCAGCCGAAGCCTAAGAAGGGCATCCTTCCCCGGTGAGGGAGTCCTGGATTAGGGGGTCCTCGGGAGTCCGACCTATCTCTCATCGGCCGGATTGCTAGACCGCACCATATCCGAACCAAAGACATTTTGTGCCTAGGAGTGCACCCCAAGTCAAGATGGAAGATCTGATGTTTCCTTCGTGTAACCTACTATCTATAAACCCTAGTACCCCTGGTCTCTATATAAACTAGGGGGCTTAGTCCGTAGAGGCTAGGAGAATAATCACCATCCTACTAGTCGGGGTTTAGTTCATCTGATCTCGTGGTAGATCTACTCTGTAACCCCTTTAAACACAAGAAATATAATCAAGCAGGATGTAGGGTTTTACCTCCTAGAGAGGGCCCGAACCTGGGTAAACATCATGTCCCACGTCCATTGTTCCCCATCGATTCATGGTCCACAGTTTGGGACCCCTACCCAAGATCCGCCGGTTTTGATACCGACATTGGTGCTTTCATTGAGAGTTCCGCTATTGGATCACCAAAGGGTCAATGGCTCACCTGATCATCAGAGATATCATTAGCACCGAAGACATCTTTATCCCTGGGCAACTTTTCGCGTTCGGCAGCGTTGTCTTGCACGCCGAGTCGGCTGGTCATCTCAACCCGGTCGACAGCTTCGCCCCCGAGCATCAGATCAGGAGTTGGGGCGATCTGATCCTCAGCCTCGCCTGGAACCACCATGGCTCCTGAAGCTTCAACTTTGTCGCCTCTTTCCTATCTGATCTCCGGATCGGCCCTTGCCGCACTGTCATCTTCGAGCTCGGGTGCGGCCCTTACATACGAAGATCGGGAATTAATTCCGTATGAACTATTCCTCCCCGTCAAGGATCCATCTTTGAGCCCTAATGGAAGTTCGGCACCCGAAGACTGGGAGGCAGCCCCAGCCGGACTCGTTACAGATGCGAAGACGAGTTTTAACATAGGTACAACGTCCAAAGACCGAGATCTCGCCCTGACCGTACTTACACCTCTCCTCGCCATAGAAACGGAGAGCACCTCCGAAGAAATATCTTCCACCGATCAGGTTAGCCTCTCTCTGTTAAAAGCGCTCGATCGGATCCAAACTATGACTATTATCGATGACTCGTCCTTGCCTCACGCTCAACAGAGCCTTGAGGCAGGCCACAGGGAATTTCGTGTCGCACACACCACCCACCTAATAGCCACGGTCGAGGATTTAACCGACATGCTGGACTATGCCTCCGAGGAGGCTGATGACATGGACGATGAAGATGAGGCCACCGCCCCTCACGTCACTAGCCGATGGACGGACACATCCACATCCACCTACAACATCTACATGGTGGACACCCCCAAGGACGACGATAGTGGTGACAATGGGAACGACACCCCCGGAAGGGATGGTAACCCTGGAGAGGAGCCCCCAAGCACCGGAGGCAACGCCAATGCTCCAAGGGGCAACACAGCAGGGAAAGCAACATGGGCACCACAGAAGGAGACATACCAGACAATGTGGAAGACCTCGGCGACCCCGCCCCCGAACACCAATAGGATGGCTTAGAGGGGCATGAGGATCAGCATACTCCCGAGGACCCCAATGATTCCGAAGACGGCAATTATATGCCCCTCTCCGAAGAGGAGGTCAGCCTTGGACCTGAGGACTTTATCATCCCAGAAGATCCATTTGGGCAAAAGTGGTTCAACGAACAGCTAATAGCTACTGCGCGAAGCTTGAAGAAGAAGCGGCAATAGATAAAGGCCAAACAAGACATTCTCAATGATGGATGGGTGAAAGTCCTAGAAGCCGAAGAAGGGTACGACTATGAACGACAGGCAAAGAGCTACCAAACGCAAACTGTTGCCACAGTTTGACGACGAGGCCCTTGAGTCCGCACGTCTAGATGGACTCAAGGTGACCAGCCTGACTGCCCTCGTCGAGAAAGAGACAAGCCGACTGGAGAGCCCATATACCCATCAGCCCCCCTCACTATAAAGGCAAGGAGGCGACACAACTAGCATATCAATACGATCTGCGACATGACCTGGCCGTTAGAGTGGGTCAATCAAGATCCATCTATGGATCAAGAGACTACCTCCCGAAAGAAGAAACAGATACCAAGCATGGCTCGACCGAAATGATAGAGCTCACGATCAACGCCGGGCACGAATGGATTCCGAAGTTCGACGCGACGTGGCCCAGATAAGGGGCGCCGCACACCCAATGTGCTTCACCAATGAGGTGATGCAGCACCAATTCCCGTAAGGGTTTAAACCCGTGAATATCGAGCCATACGATGGAACTAGAGATCAGCCGTGTGGATTGAAAATTTTCTTCTCCACATTCATATGGCACGAGGAGATGACCTCCACGCCAACAAATATCTACCACTAAAGCTTAAAGGACCGGCCCGGCATTGGCTGAACTACCTCCCTGAAGACTCCATAGGGAGCTGGGAAGAGCTCGAGGATGCTTTCCGAGCCAACTTCCAAGTCACCTATGTTTGGCCTCCGGATGCCGATAACCTGAGTCATGTGGTCTAGCAGCCCGGAGAGTCGGCCCGACAGTTTTGGAACAGGTTTTAACCAAAAAGAACCAAATAGTCGACTGCCCGGACGCCGAAGTCGTAGCCACATTCAAGCATAGTATCCGAGACGAATGGCTTGCCCGCCAGCTCGACCAGGACAAGCCAGGAACAATGGTGGCCCTTACCTCCATTATGACCCACTTCTGCATCGGTGAAAACAGCTGGTTGGCTCATAGAAGCAGAAACCCAAAAGACCCCTCCACTTCGAAAGTCCGAGGCGGCAACGTAAAGCAAAGGCGTAATAAAAATAAACACCAATATAATGGCGCCGAGGCCGACTATACGGCAGTAAATGCTGGATTCCGCAATTCCAAGTCCAGACCCCAGAAAAAGCCCTCTAAAGGGAACCAGGACGGACACACTAAGTTGGACGTCATCCTGTATAAGCCGTGCCAGATTCGTGACACCTTGGACAAGCCCGCTAACCACACCAACCATAATTGTGGGGTAATCAAGCAGGCCGGCAAACTCATAGCCGGGGACACGGGCAAGAACCCTCGTAGCGAGAACGATGAAGAACCTCGCAGGCCAAATAATGGAGGCCAAAAGCAACACCCCCTGAGGTTAAAACAGTGGACATGATTTACGCCGCTCATATACCCAAGAAGGAGAGGAAACACGCACTTCGGGACGTCTATGCCTTAGAGCCTGTTGCCCCAAAAGTCAACCCATGATCGGCATGTCCAATTACCTTTGATCGCAAGGATCACTCGATGGGTAACCATCGTGGACGATCGGCGGCCTTGGTCCTTGACCCAATTATATCGATGGCTACCACCTCACTAGAGTCCGAATGGATGGAGGCAACAGCCTTAACCTAATCTATGAAGATACATTTAAAAAAATGGGAATTGACCCATCAAGGATCAAACCCAGCAACCCAACCTTCAAGGGGGTTATCCCTGGCATCAAAGCCCGTTGCTCTGGCACTCTCACCCTGGAAGTAGTATTCCACTCTCTGGATAACTTTTGGAGCGAAGATTTGATCTTCGATATTGCCCCCTTCCGCAGCGGCTATCATGCCCTCCTAGCTGAACAACGTTCGCTCGTTTCAATGTTGTCCCTCACTATGCCTCCCTTAAATTGAAGATGCCCGGACCAAGAGGCGCCATCACAGTAAATGGCAACACAGGGCGCTCTCTTCGAACGGAGGAACACAGTGCGGCCTTGGCGGCCGAATACGAAGGGCCAAAGTGCCTTCTCTCCACCAAGGCGTGTGAAGCGAACAAGCGAGCACGTGCCTCATCTCCGGCCAAGGGACCTTCCTGCATTCGACGCATATAGGAATACACCCCCCCATGGACCGTCCACCACATGAGCATATCACATGCCTCGATATCACAACTTCGCACTCAAAATACTATGGGCAACTGTGGTGCCTCAACCAAGAGTTCGGTTTGACCACACTATGGAACAATGCGTCTTCAAACGATGTACAAGTACCATCTAGGATCTATCTGGTTTGAAACTGCACCAACATAGCAAACTCTCGAGAACTCCCTGTCAAGGAGCCGTCATGGGACAACCACCTAATAGAGTTGTCCCTCTCAGCAGAAGCAAAGGCACAGACGTGCAGTAGGGCACAGTTTGGGTGTTAACCCACACATCAAGGTCATGCATAAACCTTTCATCTAAAATTTATCTTTTTTTCCTGATGTCTTGTTTGGCAGTTCGAATTGTACGTCTAGATGTCATGAGATTATCGGAAATAAAGCAAACCTTTTTATGGTTCTACTACAGTTCCTTATGCTGTAATTTTCCTTGGCTATTCCTTTCTGCTCTTCGAATCTGCCTCAATCAAGTATTATACACTTCGGATCTCATTTATATGCCGGTTATTAGACCGGGGACTTGGTCTAGACACTCGCCCTATACATTAAAGACCGACACCTTTTCTCTTTTCACTATGTTCGGAGTCTCGGATATTGCATTATATGCACCGGTTCTGACTTATGTCTTGGGTCAATGGTTGGGTTGCTCCGCTCTTATGCTTGCCTTCTTATGTTCCGCATGTTCGGCTAAGAAGGTAAAGGGAGAACCACTGCGATTGTACTTCCACCTAGTTCGGTTAAGTACCTTAGTGGAGAAAGCGGAAAACTGACTGCCATAATATGCATGAACTGGTCAGCGATCCGATGACTGGTCTTCAAACCAAAAATCGTTAGCGATTGTACCATGTAGTACGAAGGATTCGTCTTTGAACAAATCAAGTGAGCGATGTTCAACCCTCAGTTCCGCCCAACATCTCACCGCATTGGGGGCTCGTCACCAGCCCCCACAGTCAAACTCCTACGGCTAAGTGAAGGTAATAAAGCCGCATAGTCTGATTGCCTCGTTCCCCTCCTATACTACCGCACCCAGGCACCGAGACGTCGGTTAAGGGTTATACTATGGAGGACAGAACACCCCTCATAGCATCTACATGGGGGCTGAAGCCGACGATTGACAACTTTCAGGATAAAACGGCCACACATGAGTCAAAATTAAGACATGCAAACACACAAGTATGATAAACCATACAAAAAACAACTGCATAATAAAGCATAAAGGTCTGGTCACAGTTTAATACATCAAGGCATAATTACTCCAGGAGTACATCCTTCAGACACAACGCTTCTACCGCCCGGGAACCATCCATCACGACGAAGAAGTTTTGCTCTGGGTGCATATGCTCCTTTCCGGTTGGAGGAGGTCCGGTGGCCATCTCGACTGGTATGATCTTTAGCCAGTGCACCATGGTCTTTGAAAAGGCCATCCGAGCCCCCTCAATGCACAACGAGCGCTTCATGGCGTCAACTAAGGTGACGACATCGCATAGCTTCGCCACTAGGTCAAATAACTAGTAGGTATGGGCTCGGAGGGCCACAGCTGCACATAGATGTCCTTCATGGCTGGCTCCGCCATTCGGTGAAGCTCCATAAACTATATCATTTGGTTAACAAGGATGGGAGGGTGCTCGAGCACTTGGAAATGCGCCCAAAACAACCTTAGACTGACATCACCCTTGTCGGTGTCGAAACTGGCAGATCTCGGGTAGGGGGGCCCAAGTTGTGGGTCTAAGGATTGATGGTAACAGGAAGCCGGGGGACACAGTGTTTACCCAGGTTCTGGCCCTCTTAAGGGAGGTAAAACCCTACTCCTGCTTGATTATATTCGACGAGTATGAAGATTACAAGAGTTGATCTACCTTGAGATCGTAATAGCTAACCCTAGATGTCTAGCCTATGAGGATTTCAATGATGGTGAAGAAGACATCCTCTACGGACTAACCCCTCCAGTTTATATACACACTGGAGGGGTCTAGGGTTTGTACAAGGTCGGTTTATCAGGGAAGGAAACCTCCAGACTCTATTCTTGTTGTCCACGTATTGAGGGGTCCCATCCGGACATGATAGATAATCTTCAGCTTGATCCTGTACGGCCCATGTGGCAACCCGGCTCAGAGAAACCGGAATGCCCCATATTCCAGCCTAGAGATCGAGGAGAAGTCTTCTGGAATACGTCACTGCTTAGCATAGAACAAACCAGCTTTCTATTATTACACGAATATGAATACAAGGTCTCTGATATTACAATGGATAACATCGGCACGGCGACACTACGCCATTCTCCGTTGCTCTATGCAAGCAGCAGAACAACTCTAGCAGAGGAACAACAACGACGGTGGTGACTTCCACTTTGCAGGGACTCTAGCTGGAACGCTTATCCTAGCTCGCACGAATGGAAACCACGACAAGCAAGCAATCAAATCCGGCATGACCTGCAAGCTGGCATGACACGCCAGGTCAGTACATTAAATGTACTTGCAAGCTCACAATAATCCAGAAGCATTCAAAACAGACAACAACATGGCAATTACGGGTTAAACAGAAATTACGCTTTCAGTCAGTGAAAACGTACTCACCAGAAACGGGTTTTCAGAAATACGCTTTCGGTCAGTGGAAACGTACTCACCGGAAATACGCTTCCACTTGCCACGTCAGCGGGGACAAGTCAACGCGGGGCCGACCCTTGAGTGGCTGACAGGTGAGGTCTGGAGGGGAGGCGAGGCCCGCCTGGCCAGCTGGAGGGGGCACGGGCGCTCGTCCCCTTCCTCCCGCTCGCCATGTTCCTCGCGTGAGGTAGAGGCAGAGCAGGGGAGGGAAGCGGCGAGGGGGCCGGCCGGCTCCGGCCGTCTCCGGTCGAGCCGAGGGCACCGGCGGGACCGGGGCGACGAGGGGGTCCCGTTCCGAGGGAGCACGGCCGCCGGGGAGGAGAGGGCTGGAGGGGAGAGGCGGCGCCATGGGGAGGCAGAGGCGGTTCGGTGGTGGTGGTGTTCGTCGCAGCAGGGTGCTCCGGCAAGGGCTGAGGAGTCGGGGCGGCTCACGGGGACAAGGGGGATCTTGTGGACAACACCAGGGGAGGAGAGGAGGCTTGAGCTCGCCGGAACCAAGGAGGAACCGCGGCGGCCGAGACGAACTCCAGCAAAACGAGGAGGGGGCCAAGGACTCCGGTGGACTAGACAGGCGAGGGAGGAGTGAATGAGCTGCGGGAGGACTCGGGCTTGCCTTATATAGGCCAGGGGAAGCCTCTGGAGCATCACAAGCGAGCTCCAACATGGTTCTAATGGAGGACAGTGGCGGGGCACGACACGGGCATGGACGTAGCGACGCATTTAAGGCGAACAACAACGAGCCATCGATGCAGGGCGATGCAGGGCAGCATGGGGGAGCTCCAGGACATGAAGGGCAGCATGGGGGAGCTCCAGGACATGAATGGAGGTCGAGATGAGGGAGCTGACGAGAACAGGGACAAGAAGATGCCAGAGCGCGCAATCTGCATGACGCATGTGTGATCACCACGCGCACTGTTGCAAATAGCTCGTTTTGGCCGGATCAACCATGTCTAGTGGATTGACCCTAGTGACCTTAGTCTAAACAAGGAAATAAATCAGTCTAGGGGTAAAGAAGAGATTTGCACTTAGCTCCAAAGTAAACCAGCAGCCAAGTGTTTGTGCTGTGCAGTGGGGATACCAGCTAGGTAACTCATTAAATAGCTTGTATAGGAGGTTTATCTATCGAAGGACTTCCATCCTGGAGGTTTTGAGGGTAAATGGATCAAGATTTACTGCAGTTGCTTCATAACTGACCAAAATGGTCCAGAAACTAGATCATGATGGTGCACTCACATGGAGTGTCAACTTGAGCTCAAATTTGGCAAGACTTGATCATTTGGTCAAATGAAGATGCTCAAAAAGTCTCATACCATTTGGCAAAGCCAAACTGGTACTTGCTTCACAAACATCTCCTTTGGACAGAAACTTGGAATAATATTGGTGATCAAATGGCTCAATGAAATGATACCAAATTGGGTGGAGAGAAGTTTTATGGGTATAAGAATGATCTGGTAATTTATCAGGATTTTTGAAGCAATATAAAATACACTTGCTTCACAACCTGAAAATATTGCCAGAAACAAAGATTTGCTCTTGTGCTCACATAGATGATTGGGTGGGAATTCAAATGGGTGGAGGGGGTTAATATGAGCACATTAAGGAGTGTGCAAAAGTTAAACTCATTTGGGTACTCCTAGCTAGTACTTCCTTCACAAAGCTTTCTGTTTGACAGAAACTTTGAAAATTCCCTGAGGAAGATTGGCTAGGAAAATAAATTTGAACTTGTGCATGGGGCAATTATTTGGACATATAAACATTCCCAAAAAGGTTGGGAGCCACTAGGAAAAATATAAATGACACTTGCTTCACAAAGTGCCATTGAGGGCAGAATAGAAAAAGGAATATTGGGGAATTATTTTTGAACATGGCAATGAAAAGTTTTGCCATATTTGATTAAGATATGACCCAAACATTTTATGAGAATTATTTGGGAATTTTTGGAGTGATGGAAATATAGGTTGCTTCACAACCTAGGGCAATTTGAGTTATTCCTTTAATAGAAAAGGAATATTCCCAACAAAAATAATATTGGGATTTGGGCTAGGATGAAAATGACAGGGTCTAGGGAAAGATTTGGGAATGACAAGCCACTCTGGAAGCAAAGAAGAGGGCATCTTCTTCAGTTTCCACACCACAAAGCCACAAAAAAGAAAAACTCAGGCAAAACCTCGGAAAAACAAAAGAAAAAAGAAAGGGCCAAAAATCAGGCTATTACAGCCCATGCAGCCCTGCCCATGATCATAGGCCGGACACCTGAGGACCCCCGAATCCAGGACTCCCTCAGTAGCCCCCGAACATGACTTCAATGACGATGTAGTGTGCGGAGGCAAGTCATCGGCTTTGCAAGGCGGGTTCTCCATCCTATTCCGGCATGATGATAGTCCGACATTGGTTTTTGTGTCCAACCTTTATGATTCCTTCCTGCTGTTGCCTCGATTTCCACACGTCTGAGTGAATGCGAATGGTCCATTACCCTTGTATTTAATATTTCTTACAGGCACAGATTGCGCCTATATAATGAGGTGAGATCTTCATAACACCATCTCGCACCACTCAAAGAGCAATAGAACAAACCACGGAAAAAATTCAGACCATCGCTAGCGCCCCTGGCTCCTCCTCGCATCCTCATGGACCTCAAAAAGGGTATTGGCAAAGTTGCTCTATATCCCATCTCCAGCTCAGTCGACTCTAGACGCAAAGATATCTCCCTCCCTCGGATCTTGTCACCATACGGGCGGGATTTACTTCTATGGGCATTGATGCATTGGCGAAGAATTTCCCCAATCCCAGCCAAGGGGAGAGGGGGTGCTTCATCTCATTCCTCTTGAGGGGTGTGGGATTCCCAATCCACCCCTTCCTCAGGGTCCTATTGGAACACTACGGGATCCAACTACACAACCTCGCACCAGGTTCAAATTTACATATCTCTGGCTTCGTCGCTCTTTGCAAATTATTTTTGGGCTGCGAGGCTCACTTTGAACTATGGAAAAAGTCCTTCTGCCTCGTCCCCAGCCACCAGGGCGGTGGGTCTAGTTTTGAAGTGGGCGGTGCCGAAGTATGGCGTATAGCCGGATCCGGCTACCCAGTCGGGACTCTGAAGAAGGGATCCGCCCGATGGTCTTCGGAATGGTTCTATATCGAGGATGTACCTCTTCCAGACCCTGTTCGGTGCGAACTGCCAGAATTTTCCAGTGCTCCCTTGAAGAAGCTATATAGCTGGCTTCCCAAGTCCCCTAAACAGGAAGATAGTGCGGAAGTGATGAGATTGGTAAACAAGTCAGGCTATTGACCCATTCGGGACTCCCTATAGTCGAAGTTATGGCCATTGCGGTAAAGCACTGCATCCCGCTACAGGTGAAAGGGTATGGATAGCCAAGCCGCATTGGCTGCCATGCTGACCGACCTTTATAGAGGAGAAGAGGAAGACTTCGTCCGATTAAATTGTCAGGAGGGCTTTTCCACGTAGAATCCCATTGAATGGGTAAGTTCTCTAATCGTTTGGTACTGTTTTACTCATTGTGATGTATTAACCGAATACCCTGGTTGCTTTCTAAATAGTCATGGAGGCAAATGATCGAGAACATTAACTGCCCCGCCCCCAACCAGAAGATCAAGATCGCAATGAGGACCCTGGATTCCATGATATCCGGACATATTTGTAGAGGTTGAAGACGGAGTCTACTATCAGGCGAGCCTTGACGGTTTAGAGGTAGCTATTGTGGCTGATTACCCCGACCTCTATCCTTTTGTGAAGGTAAGTATCTAGAGATTGTATTCTCAGGCAAGAGAGATACTTCTGCTCATTTCTTATCCTCCGCATTGCACCATGTTTCACAGGATCGACACTCAGTGAGCCGTACCCAGGGATGGCTGACCAAGAGAAGGTCAGCACCTTCGTGGAAAGGTCAAGCAAAATGAAAGGAGGTTGGAAGCACTACTGGACCTGCTCCATCACTGAAAAGGTATATTCCTCATATTTCATATTTGGGCGTGAAGCCGAATTCTCATTCGCATCCTCCTTCTATCATTGCAGGAGGGGTATACGGCAAACTGTGAACAATATCCCAGCGAGCCAAGTGCAGCTGATACGGCGCCGGAGACATCAACCAGGACGGGAGCGCATGCTGGTGCGGCGTAGACTCATTCGCCTCACAGAGAGCCGGATGAGATGTCTGTTACTAACTCCGAAGTTGAGAGTGCAATGAATCATCGCCACTTGAAAGAAGCCTTGCGCACCCCTGCCTTGACGGAGCCAGAGTTTACCGCCCTAAGCACTGTAGGTGCATATAGTCGGGCTTCCCGGGATGGACTCACAGGAGTTGCACGCCTGTTCTCAAAGGATATACAGGTAAAAAATTTATATAAACATAGTAGATAGATGGTAGTAGCCCCCGAGACATAAAGTGGGTGGACAAAGACGCTTTGCGGATCGTTTGATGTCCGCAGGTTCTCAAGGAGAAGAATAGTGCAGTATCCCAGGAGCTTGAGACAAGCCGGACACAGCTAAATGCCGCTGTCTCCGAGCTTGAAGAAATGAAGAGTGCCCCAATGTATTTTGGCAAAGATAAAAAACTAGAAGAAGAAGTAAAGAAGCAGGCCAAAGAGATAAAGAGCTTAAAGGCTCAACTCTTGGAGGCACAACAGCAAAACCAGAAACTGAAGGGCGGCATATTCAGTATGACTTGTGAACCATCTGTATTATTGATTGAATCATATAATGCGAAGTGTTATAGTTCGGTTGACACAGGTATGTTGACCGGCCGCCCTGGAGAGGAAGTGTCCGGCCTGCAAAGCGATGTTCTGAAGGAGCTGGCAAAGCTTCACGAGCGTGCCCGGAAGGCTATGAAGAATATGGCCAAAGCCTTATGGCCTTTCGACGTCCCTCTAGAAAGTATGGAGGGGTTGGCCGATCTATTCAAGGGTGCCCAGCGTTGCTTCGAGTTGTGGAATACATCCGCATGCCGTGGAGGCGCTTGAGAGGCATGGGCCATGGTGAAGACACGCTATACCGGTCTTGATCCGAACCATATGGCCAGAGTTGGACCACAAGGAGCTGATGGGAAGGAAATTCCTGTAAACTTGGTATACGACCAAGTAATGACAGCGGCGAAATTTTCACAACAAGAATGTAAGTTAGATAGTCTACTAGATGGCATAGAAAGAGAGTAGGCGTTCGATTCGATGTATCAATGTACTTTATGAACGAACTTATCTCCTGCCGAATTTTATGAGAATTTTGTCATTGCAGACCTTCGGCTTATACCTCCGAACCAAGAAGTTGGAGTGTTTCTGTATACTATGTTTCACTAGGAAACATTTAGTATTGTTAGAAACCAGGCAATCTGGCCATATTGCTCGAACAGACAAAATGTGTTCGGTGGAGTTATGTTATATTACTGTTTAATGTAAGAAACATCTTCCAAAAAAATAGTTTCGTTAGGGGTTCCTTTCCTTGGGCTGGGCTCGTATCTGAAGTACAGGCAACCAATTTCATATTTTTTTCCGAAAACAGTCTATTGTATATGTGTCGACCAATTATTCCCTTAAGAACGCTAGCTTTTGGCTTCACCCGTCTGAGGTACAGGGCCGGATAACCCGGTTGTAACAATCACAGAGGTGCTCCGTTTACACCCTAGCCGAACAATCGGAGATGTAGGGTATAACCACAGGAGCAAGGCAACCCAGCTTGGCAAAAACTTAAGTCATAGAGGTGCATAAAATGGCAGAAACAACAGATAGTACAATTAAAAGAAGCTTGTAAGCTTTTTAATAAAATGCTTCTTTTAAAAGAAGCCCCCATGTATGGTGGGGTGTATACATTTAAAGATATGTACTCTAAATAGTGCGGCCGATCTGGACATACAATTAAACAGAAAAGAAAAAAAATAAAAGTGGAGAGAAAATAGAAAAAACCTAGTTTAAAATGAGACCTAAGGAGGCCGAACTATGCGTAAAATCTTTGTTGCCGGGCGGCGTTCCATGGGTTCGGCTCAAGGCGATTATCCTCTGCATTGCGAAGGCGATAGACTCCTCTAGTAAGGACTTCATCTGTGATGAAGGGGCCCTCCCATATAGGTTTGAGCTTATCCTTTTTCTTCTCTGGGAGGCGTAGAACAAGTTCTCTGACATTGTATGTTTTAGCCCACATTTCTCTGCTTTGGTAACGCCTGGCCCGTTGTTGATAGAATGCGGAACGGGCCTTGGCAACGTCGCGCTCCTCTTAGAGTCCATCTAGGTCATCCTGCCAATCTAGTTCGACTTCTTTCTCTTCATACATGCACACTCTATGTGAGTCATGAATAATATCGTAGGGCAGTATGACCTCTGCGCTGTACACCATAAAGAAAGGTGTGTACCCGGTCGTTCGATTGGGCGTGGTCTGGAGTCCCCAGAGTACAGAATCGAGTTCCTCAACCCAGTGGTAGTTTGATTCTCATAAAGAGCACACTAATCTGGGCTTAATACCACTCATGACCAGACCATTGGCCCGTTCGACTTGGCCGTTTGTTTGAGGGTGGTATACGAATGCATAGTCGAGTTTAATGCCCAACTTAGCGCACCAAGCTTTCACCTCATCAACTATGAAGTTAGAGCCATTGTGAGTGATGATACTATGTGGGACACCATAACAATGGACTACGCCGGATTTAAAGTCAATCACTGGTCGGACCTCAACTGTTTTTACTGGTTTGGCCTCTATCCATTTAGTGAATTTATCCACCATGACCAGCAAGTATTTCTTTTTGTGGCTTCCCCCTTTAAAGGGTCCAACCATGTCAAGCCCCCAGACTGCAAAGGCCAAGTAATGGGGATTGTTCTCAATGCGGTGGGAGGCATGTGGATTTGATTGGCGAAAAGCTGACAGCCTACGCAGCGTTGGACAAGGTCTTGAGCGTCAGCTCGAGCCGTAGGCCAGAAAAAGCCTGTCTGGAATGCCTTACTTTAGAGGGCGCGGGCTACGGCGTGATGACCACCGAGACCGACATGTGTTTCTGCCTAGAGTTGCCTGCCCTCCTCTTTGGAGATACACCTTTGGAGCACTCCGATAGTGCTTCTTTTGTACAATTCACCCTCATGTACTTTAAGATCTTTAGAGCGCCGAACTATGCACAGAGCTTCATTTTGATTTTTGGGGAGCTCCTGTCTATTAAGGTAGGCCAGGAAGGGTTCAATCCAGGGGGCGATAACCGCCATGATCTCGTGGGAAGAGGGTGTTATCTTGGTATCCAAACCATCGATGGTGTCTGTGTTGTGTTCGGCAGTTGGGGTGTGATCAGGTCCGTACTGCTTTCCCCGCTCTCACCCTGCCACACTACAGATGGTTTAAAGAGCCGTTCCACAGAGGTGTCAGGTGGTACATGGTCGTGCTTAGCGCCCATACAAGCGAGGATGTCAGCCGCCTGATTACTTTCTCGAGCGACATGATGGAACTCGAGTCCTTCGAACCGAGCTGATATTTTTAATATGGCGTTTCGGTATGCCACCATTTTTGGGTCCTTTGCATTCAACTCTCCATTGACCTGGGAAATTGCAAGGTTCGAGTCACCGCGCACCTCCAAGCATTGTATGCCCATGGAGACAGCCATGCGAAGACCATGCAGCAGCGCCTTGTATTCGGCGGCATTGTTAGAGTCCGTATACATACTTTGTAGTACGTAGTGGACTGTGTCTCCAGTGGGGGATGTGAGGATTACACCAGCCCCTAGTCCGGCCATCATTTTGGAACCATCGAAGTACATAGTCCAATTGGAGTATGAGCTGTACTCTTTAGGGAGTTCGGCTTTCGTCCATTCAGCAACAAAGTCGGCCAATACATGGGATTTAATGGCCCGACATGCCCTGTATATGATTTCGAATGGTAATAGCTCGATGGCCCATTTGGCTATGCGGCCAGTGGCATCCCTGTTATTTATAATGTCATTGAGTGGTACTTCGGATGCCACTATGACCGAACACTCTTGAAAGTAGTGTCGAAGTTTGTGGGATGCCATGAAGACTATGTAGGCTATCTTCTGATAGTGGGGGTATCAGGATTTGCAAGGTGTAAGAACCTCCGACACGTAGTAGACTGGTTTTTGGGTGGGGAATTTACGTCCCTCTTCCCCTTGTTCGATGACAAGCACGGCACTAACCATTTGGTTAGACGCCAAAATATATAAAAGCATGGGCTCTCCAACACCTGGTGCAGCTAGGATTGGGTTGCTTGCAAGAAGGGTTTTGATTTCTTCCAATCCGGCTGTGGAAGCATCCGTCCATTTGAAGTTGTCACTGCACCATAATAGCTTGTAGACTGGTAGCGCTTTTTCTCCCAATTTGGAGAATAAGCGGCTTAAGGCCGCGACGCAACCCGCTAGCTTTTGGACTTGCATTAGGTCTGTTGGTATGGCCAATTGTGACAATGCTCGGATTTTGGCTGGGTTTGCTTCAATTCCTCTATGGGAAACGATGAACCCAAGCAGCTTTGCGCCAGTGACTCTGAAGACACATTTTTACGGATTAAGCAGTTTGTCATATGTTCGAAGGTTGTCGAAGGTGAGGCGAAGATCATCCACCAGTGTCTCGATGTGCTTTGTGTTGATGACCATGTCGTCCATGAATGCTTCGACCGTTTTGCCTATTTGCTTTTCTAGGCAAGTTTGAATCATGCATTGGTAGGTATCCCCAGCGTTTTTGAGTCCAAAGGGCATAGTGTTGAAGTAGAAGGGACCATAAGGGGTGATGAATGTGGTTGCTGCCTGGTCCAGTTCCTTTTGTCGGTGTTCTGGGAATGGGGGTCCCCAGACTTGCCCGCGTGCGGCCTGCGGCGTGGCTCAAGTGGTGGCCCAGTACGACCCGTCTTCATCAACCCAAGCTCAAGACCCTCGCGAGGGGCCACGCCTCGCGGGGCGGACGACGCAAGGCTTCCTCAGGAACGGCCTCACCAGGTAGGCTCGCGAGGAAGCGGAGAGATCAAGGCAGGGGTACCTCGCGAGGTGCTCATGACACAAGCCATGACGATCGAGACCAGGCGGGCGCCAGCCTGCGCTATGTCCTCGTTTCCTCTTTGGTGCAAAGGGGGCAAGCGCAGGCGTGGAGTACCGAGGCATCAAGCAAAGGTTACCATTTCGGTGCAACGAGACCAAGACCAGCAGAGCGGCAGGATGGAGGTCACCATGGAGCCCAAGACGGCGTCATCGCTAGTGCCTTTGGTAGTCGAAGACCAACTTTAGTCAGGATAACTTGTGCTAGCTGTTCCCCTTCAAAATGGCCGTTGTTGGCTCCCTTCCAGCTCAATATTTGGGAAGAAGACCAGGGCCTCTATATATAGAGATAGCCACCACAGTAGAAGGTATCGAGCATCTCATCCAGAGGCGATCGAACCCACCTAAGTAGAACACCGCACCAGCCCAAGAACACCTCTCGCGAGGCTGTTCTTCCTTTGTACTGTTCATCATCAGCCCCAGAGGCAATCCACCACACCACACACTAGATTAGGGTATTACACCACAACGGTGGCCCGAACCAGTATAAACCTTGTGTCTTTTGTGTTGCTCATCGCGTAGCTTAGATTCACAGCGAGGCCTTGGGACGTGAATCGGTAGGGGAAAGATCTTCGCACGCACCCCAGAGTTTGAACCTTAAGGGTTTTGCCGGAACCCAATATCTGACATTTGGCGCGCCAGGTAGGGGTGCGCCAGGTAGGGGTGCGCCAGAATCTTTCTTCCACTGTCCCGCGTTCCATCGTTCGTCGCATCCATGGCAGACGCTCTCCGAGCTCGCGCCGAGCGTTGGGATGCTCTCGCAGCTCGCGTCGCCCAGACGGCTCCCATCGGTGGGCCTCCTCGTCGTTTCCCATCGCCTGCCGCCAACGCCGCCACCGGCCCGGCGGGGAACGAGCAGCAAGCGTCATCGCTGCATCCCTCGGTGCAGCAGGAAGGCCGTACCACCACTCCTTCGCTAACTCCAGCTGGTTAATCGTCTCACGCTCGTCGCGCTCCCACGGACGCGCAAGCCGCGTTGCTCCTGGCACGCGAGCTCCCGCATTACCACCCCGTCGACGACCTCTACGAGGAGTGGCTCGCACGCATCACCGAGCTCGTCAGCGCCGTAGGGGGCTCTCCCGCGCTGTCCCTCTCGCTGCCTCGCCCTCCGTCCTGCGTGGGTGACGCAGCTCAGGAGGCGCCTCTGCCACCTCCTCCCCAAGAAGGTGCCCTGGCTCCAAGGCGCGCAGCCCCTGGACGAGACCCGCTGCGTCCAGCGCCCATGCGACAAGAAAGGAGCTGCGAAGAGATCCCTTGTCCCGAAGAATGCGCTCACGTGCTCCCTGCTCCAGTATGTCAAGACCGCATCCTTGCACCAGCATGTCAAGACCCTGCGCTGCCTCTGGCGGCGGCGCGTGGAAATCTCCAAGAGTAAGCCCTGCGTCTGCAAAGGGCTCCGGTGGCCACCATAGCCTGTCGTGCCTTCACCACCGAGCTACGCAGTGTCGCCTGGTCGGGCAAGTTCAAGCCGGATCTGTCTCCTCGCTACGACGGCACCGCCGACCCCGCGGAGTTCATGCAGCTTTATGAGCTAGGCATTGAGGCGGCCAACGGAGACGAAAAGGTCATGGCGAACTGGTTTCCCATGGCGCTCAAGGATGGTGCCCGCACCTGGCTCCTGAACCTGCCTCCCGGCTCGATCTCCTCTTGGGACGAGATGCGCACCCGCTTCATTGCCAACTTCCAGGGCACTCGCGACTGTCCTCCATTCGTGGGTGACCTGCGCCGCATCAAGCAGCAACCTGGAGAGACCTTGCAGAAGTACATCCAGCGATTCAACAACGCTCGCCTCAAGACTCCCAAGGTGACCGAGGAGGCCATCATCTCAGCGTTCTCCGATGGCGTCCGTGACATCAAGATGAAGGAGGAGCTAGCTATCCACGTGGATCTGTGCACGTCTCTGGAGTTGTTCAACTTGGCGACCAAGTGCGCAAGGGCTGAGGAGGGGCGCCTCTCCCTGCTCAAGATTCCAGCTGCTGACCCAAAAGAGAAGAAAGCCAAGGCCAAGGACGTGAAGCGCAAGGGAGCAGCTGTGCTCGCAACAGACCCAGACACGAAGCATGGCAGGGACCAGCCAGAGTCATCCAAGGGCAGCCAATACTGCGTCTACCATGACCCCCACACCCACAACACCAACGAATGCCAGGAGCTCAGAGCTGTTCGAGAAGGACGCATCGGTCGATGCCCCGAGCGCAACGATCGGGGCTACGACTGAGGAGGAGTAAGAGGTGGAGGACGATGGGACGATTGAGGCCCTCACCAGGAGTGGCGTGACCGACCTCGCGAGAATCATTGGCAGGACCACCCTTGTGAGGGGGCTTGGAGGGATCAGCCTCACGAGGATCTCCCGCCGGGCAATGCAGGCCTTCCTCCTCTGCCACCACCACCAAGGAGGAATGATGACCATCACCAGGACGAGGGGCCGGGGGCTTCCAAGAGCCACGTTCTATCGCTTGCATCTTGGGCGGTGCCCAGGCCCCAGCCTCTAAGCGCATCTTCAAGCA
This sequence comes from Triticum dicoccoides, assembly GCF_002162155.2. Lineage (NCBI taxonomy): Eukaryota > Viridiplantae > Streptophyta > Magnoliopsida > Poales > Poaceae > Triticum > Triticum dicoccoides. Next base: position 436,011,909 of record NC_041391.1, on the reverse strand, counting down.
GCTTGCTCGCGAGGTGAATGTAGTCCTCCCCAAGCTCGAGGCCACGCGCCCACTCAGGTGGTCCACGTGCGCTATCACATTCAGCTCAGCGGATCAGCTCAAGTGTGTGGCTACAGCTGGCGTCCTCCCAATGCTTTGTTCCCCAGTCATCCGCAATGTGCAAGTCACCAGGACCCTCAACGATGGCGGCGCAGGGCTCAACGTCCTGCTTGTCAAGATGTTAAACAATCTCCAAGTGCCATATGATCAACTTCAGCCGACCAAGCCTTTCTCAGGAGTCACTGATGGCTCCACCACTCCGATAGGGCAGGTTCGCCTCCCTGTCACCTTCGGGCAGCGCAAGAACTACCGGACTGAGCTCATCGGCTTCGATGTTGTCCACATTCACCTGCCATACAATGCCATTCCGGGGTATCTAGCCCTGGCCAAGTTCATGGAAGTGACTCACCATGGTTACAATGTCCTCAAGATGACGGGAAGCGGCGGAATCATCACAGTCCCCTGCGAAGAGAAGGATGCGGTGTGCTCTCTCGAGCATGCCTTTCAAGCTGCATCAGTTGAGGACCCAGACAGCAAGAGAGAGAACCCTCCTGAGGCAGTTCCCAAGAAGAAGAAGACATCACCCAGCTCAAGGCCTCAGGAGATAGGCATCTCCAGAGGCGGTGCGTCAGGATGTGCGCCCATCTAAGGGGCGCCTCCCACCGTCTCATAGGAAGGCGCGGCCGACGCACTCCTCGGGCAAGGCTCGGGGGCCCGTGCAAGGGGCGCCTCCCTCCATCGCATAGGAAGGCGCGCCCGGCGCCCTCCTCGGGCAGGGCTCGGGGGCTCTCTTTTGGAGGGCCTCAGACTTTGCCAAGATCACGAGGGAGGCGCTCGGGCACCACTTGGACGCGTGCTTCGCGGCACGTTTCCCTCAGGAAGGCATGGGGGAAGGAGGGCCCAACCCTCAGGAGTTCATCACCAAGGTCACTCAGGAGCTGCAAGAATCAAGAGTCATGCGCGGCAATAGCCGCCTGCCCGGCGTATCTCCCCATCCAGGTGAGGATGGCGGGCTGCGCGTCTGCATCGACTACCCGTGGCTCAACCAAGTCGCGTCTCCGGAGCGTTACTGGCCTTCGCGTGTGGGATGCTGCGAGGGTCCGCCACACAGCTACATTTGCATGCCTTTCGACCTGCCAAACGTGGCTGCTGCTCACCAATGCCTTATGCGGAGCATTCTGGAAGCTCAAGAGGCCAGGCACCACGCGGTCCTGGTAGAGATGGAGATGGTCCTCGAGGAGCTGCCCGGACCCCCAGAGCCTCCCGAGGCTCAGGGCTCCGGTGGCTCATGAGGATCGGCTCCTTCACCGTGCATCGTCAGCTACTCCAACACCCACTCTGCAATGACATCAGGTGACATATTTCGAGTTTCATTTCAGCTGGGAGCGCCCTCAGGGCTGCATTATTTCTAGGTCACGTGGGTCTGTCCCCGCGGCATGTATCCCTTTTGCTTATGTCTTTAGCTCACTTTGCTGGGCGCGCCCCTTGGGCTGCATCATCCCCAAGCCGCTCGGGCCTGACCCAGTGGCATGTATCTTTCCTGCATTTATCTAAGCCAATTCGCCTTTCATGCTTAACCTGCCTGTGATAATCGCTGTCGGCGTTCACTCAGGACCCTCGCGAGGGGCCAAGCCTCGCGGGGCGGACGACACAAGACTTCCTCAGGAACGGCCTCGCCAGGCAGGCTCGCGAGGAGGTGGAGAGATCAAGGCGGGGTACCTCGCGAGGTGCTCATGACGCAAGCCATGACGATCGAGACGAGGCGGGCGCCAGCCTGCGTAGTGTCCTTGTTTCCTCTTTGGGGTAAAGGGGGCAAGCACAGGCATGGAGTACCGAGGCATCAGGCAAAGGTTGCCGTTTCGGTGCAACGTGACCAAGACCAGCACAGCGGCAGGATGGAGGTCACCGTGGAGACCAAGACGGCGTCATCGCCAGTGCCTTTGGTAGCCGAAGACCAACTTTAGTCAGGATAACTTGTACTAGATGTTCCCCTTCAAAATGGCCGTTGTTGGCGCCCTTCTCGCTCAATATTTGGGAAGAGGACCAGGGCCTCTATAAATAGGACTAGCCACCACAGAGTAGAGGGATCAGATCAGAGAGAGCCCTAGACAGAGAGAGAGGCGATCGAACTCACCCAAGCAGTTCATCGCACCAGCTCAAGAACACCTCTCGCGTGGCTGTTCTTCCCTTGTACTGTTCATCATCAGCCCCTGAGGCAATCCACCACACCACACACTGGAGTAGGGTATTACACCACAACGGTGGCCCGAACCAGTATAAATCTCGTGTCCCTTGTGCTGTTCATCATTTTAGTTTAGATTCTCACAAGGCGATTGGACGTAGATTGGTAGGGGAAAGATCTTCGTGCGCACCCCAGAGTTTGAACCTTAAGGGTCTGCCGGAACCCCACATCCGACATTTGGCGCGCCACGTAGGGGTGCGCCGGAATCTTTCTTCCGTTGTTTCGCGTTTGATCTTCCGTCGTGTCCATGGATGACGCTCACCGGGCCCGTGCTGAGCGTCGGGTTGCTCTCGCTGCCCGCGTCGCCCAGACGGCTCCTGTCGGTGGGTGTCCCCATCGTTCCCCGTTGCCTGCGGCCAACGCCGCCACCGGCCCGGCGGGAAACGAGCAGTAGGCCTCGTCGCTCCATCCTTCGATCCGGCGGGAAGGCCGCACCGCCACCCCGTCACTGACTCCAGCTGGTTCATCGTCCCACGCCCGTCACGCCCCCGTGGACGCGCACGCCGCGTTGCTCTTGGCGCGTGAACTCCTGCACTACCGTCCCTCGACGACCTCTACGAGGAGTGGCTCGTTCGCAGCACCGAGCTCGTCAGCGCCATAGGGGGCTCCCCTGCGCCGTCCCTCTCGCTGCCTCGCCCTCCGTCCTGCGCAGGAGGCACAGATCAGGAGGTGCCTCCGCCACCTCCTCCCCAAAAAGGCGCCCTGGCTCCAAGGCGCGCGGCCCCAGGACGAGATCCACCTCGTCCGGCGCCCGTGCGACAAGAAAGGAGCTGCCAAGAAATCCCTCGTCCCCAAGAAGGTGCTTGCGTGCTCCCGGCACCGGTGCACCACGACCGCATACCTGCGCCAGCATGTCAAGACCCCGCGCTGCTCCAGGCAGCGGCGCGTGGGAATCTCCATGAGCCAGCCCCGCATCAGCAGAGAGCTCTGGTGGTCACCGCAGGCTGCCGCACATTCACCATCGAGTTACGCAGTGTCGCCTGGTCAGGCAAGTTCAAGCCTGACCTGCCTCCTTGCTACGACGGCACTGCCGACCCTGTGGAATTCCTACAGCTCTACAAGCTGGGCATCAAAGTCGCCAACGGGGACGAAAAGGTCATGGCGAACTAGTTTCCCATGGCACTCAAGGAAGGCGCCCGCACCTGGCTCCTGAACCTGGCTCCTGGCACGATCTCCTCCTGGGACGAGATGCACACTCACTTCATTGCGAACTTCTAGGGCACTCGCGACCGTCCGCCGGCTGTGGGTGACCTGCGCCGCATCAAGTAGTAGCCTGGAGAGACCTTGCAGAAGTACATTCAGCGCTTCAACAACGCTCGCCTCAAGATTCCCAGGGTGACCGAGGAGGCCATCATCTCAGCATTCTCTGATGGCGTCCGCGACGTCAAGATGAAGGAGGAGCTGGCGATCCACGAAGATCTGTGTACGTCTCTAGAACTGTTCAACCTAGCAACCAAGTGCACAAGGGCTGAGGAGGGACGCCTCTCCCTTTTCGAGCTCCCAGCAGCAGACTCAGAAGAGAAGAAAGCCAAGGCCAAGAATGTGAAGCGCAAGGGGGCGGCTATGCTCGCAGTAGAGCCGAACACAAAGCGCGGCAGGGACCAGCCAGAGTCGTCCAAGGGCAGCCGGTACTGTGTGTACCACAATCTCCATACCCACAACACCAACGAATGCCAAGAGCTCAGGGCCGTGCGAGAAGGCCGAGTCGGTCGACGCCCCGAGCGCAACGATCGGGGCTACGGCCGAGGCGGAGCAAGAGGTGGAGGTCGATGGGACGACCGTGGCCCTCGCCAAGGGTGGCGTGACCGGCCTCGCGAGGACCGCTGGCAGGACCAGCCTCGCGAGGGAGCTTGGAGAGATCAGCCTCGTGAGGATCGCCCACAAGGCAATGCAAGACTTCCTCCTCTGCCGCCACCACTAAGAAGGAATAAAGACCATCATCAGGACGAGGGGGCTGGGGGCTTCCAGGAGCCGCGTGCAATCACTTGCATCTTGGGCGGCACTCAGGCTCCAGCTTCTCAGCGCATCTTCAAGTAGTTTGCTCACGAGGTGAATGCAGTCCTCCCCAAGCTTGAGGCCACGCGCCCTCTCAGGTGGTCCGCGTGTGCCATCACATTCAGCTCAGCGGATCAGCTCAAGTGCGCGGCAATGGCCGGTGTCCTCCCGATGCTCTGCTCCCCAGTCCTCGGCAATGTGCAAGTTACCAGGACCCTCATCGACGGCGGGGCAGGGCTCAACATCCTGTCAGTCGTAACGTTCAACAACCTTCAAGTGCCACACGATCAGCTTCAACCAACTAAGCCCTTCTCAGGAGTCACCGATGGTTCCACTGTCCCGATAGGGCAGGTCCGCCTCCCTGTCACTTTTGGACAGCACAACAACTACCGCACTGAGCTCATTGACTTCGACGTCACCCACATTCGCCTGCCATACAATGCCATCCTCGGGTATCCAGCCCTGGCTAAGTTCATGGCAGTGACTCACCATGGTTACAACGTCCTCAAGATGCCAGGAAGTGGCGGAGTCATCACGGTCCCCTGTGAAGAGAAGGATGCGGTGTGCTCCCTCGAGCGCACCTTCCAAGCCGCGTCAATCGAGGACCCAGGCAGCAAGAGTGGAACCCTTCCTGAAGCAGCTCCCAAGAAGAAGAAGACATCACCTGGCTCAAGGCCTCAGGAGGCAGGCGCCTCAGGAGGCAGGCGCCTCCGGAGGCGCCACATCCGGACATGCGCCCAACCAAGGGGCGCCACCCTCCGTCGCATAGGAAGGCGTGCTCGGCACCCTCCTCGGGCAAGGCTTTGGGGCTCACTCCTGGGGAGCCACTGACCTTACCAAGGTCGCGAGGGAGGCGCTTGGGCACCACTTGGAGGCATGCTTCACGGCACGTTTCTCTTAGGAAGGCGTGAGGCAAGGAGGGCCCAACCCTCAGGAGTTCATCGCCAAGGTCGCTCAGGAGTTACAGGAATCGAGAGTCATGCGCGGCAACCGCCGCCTGCCCAGCATGGCTTCCCATCCAGGCGAGGATGGTGGGATGCGCGTCTACATCGACTACCCAGGGCTCAATCGAGTCGTGTCTCAGGAGCGCTTCTGGCCTTCGCGTGTGGGGCGTTGCGCGGGTCCACCGCACAACTACATTCGCATGCCCTTCGGCCTACCGAACGCAGCTGCTGCCCGCCAGTGCCTGATGAGAAGCATTCTAGAAGCTCAGGTGGCCAAGCATCACGCGCTCCTGGAGGAAATGGAGATGGACCTTGTCGAGCCGCCGGGACCTCCTGAGCCTCCCGAGGCTCGGGGCTCCTAGGGCTCGTGAGGATTGGCCTCTTCGCATCGCACCGTCAGCTGCTCCGACGCTCGTTCTGCAATGGTATCAGGTGACTTCTTTCAAGTTTCGTTTCAGGTGGGAGCGCCCTCAGGGCTGCATCATCCCTAGGTCATGTGGGTCTGTCCCTGCGGCATGTATCTGTTTTGCTTTCGTCTTTAGCTTACCTTGTTGGGGGCGCCCCTCGGGCTACATCATCCCCAGGTCGCTTGGGCCTGACCCAGTGGCGTTTGCCTTTCCCTGCATCTATCTAAATTGATTTGCTTCTTCATGCTTAACTTGCTTGAGATAATCGCCTGCTTAATTGACACCTAACTTTGGAGCTGCTCGCTCTGGCACGACGCTTGCGCATGGGTCCGTCCCTGCAACACCGACAAATCTGAGTGGTCGCGCTCTGGCCGCGGTAGCCCTGCATAGCGCTAGCTCACCAGGCCCTCAGTGCCTCAATCACTCCCTCGGAGCAACCAATGGTTGGCCGATGATCGTAATGGCAGTCCTTGTTTTCCTTGTGTTGGTATACAGGATCCGCCCAAGAAGTAGCGTGGGGGCGTCGTGAGCTCTCTCTCTCTCCCGTATGATCCGCTCGTGCGTTAAAAGGGGGCACCTGAGCATTGCGACTAATGGGCTCTTGCTGGCTCTCCAGCCCTCACCCCCTGTCCTTGACCCACGGCATCGCGACCTGTCATACAGGCGGCGGCTGAGCTCGCTTGAGGGCCGGGGCCTGAGGACGTAGAGCATGAAGGAAAGTACGGGGGAGAGGGGAGAAGCTCATGAGGGCCAACCCAGCAACAACCCAACTACCGGCACGCGGGCCAGGTACCTCACCGAAGAACGACTCCAAGCTCATGAGATAAGTCACGCCTCAACGAAAGCTAAATCAACGCGATGCCAAACCTTCGCCCAGTGCAGCTCTGTCACGGCGACGTTGCCTTCCTTTCTCGCCCAGCGGAGGCTGCTTGAGCGCTAAGGGGGACCTCTTGAGCATCACGACTCAGGGGCTCTTACTGGACCTTGGGCCGCTCACCTCCTGGCCTTGACCACGGCATCGTGACCTGGCATACCAGCGACAACTAAAGCCTGCCTGGGGACCGGGACCAGTCAGCGTAGAGCACCAAGCCCTCATGAGGAAAGAAAGGGGGAGCCGAGTCGGGATAAGACACGCATCTCACATCGATTCATAATAAGGATATCATATTCACAAAAGACATGGCAGGCGCCTTACATGCCCCCACGGGGTGCTACTTCGATTCCTCGCAGGGAACAAAAGGTGCTAATCCTAAGGAGCGTTAACTACGCGTGCCTCCGCAGAAGACGCCATCATCAACACTGGGCCGACAAGCACCGGCGCCAACCCCATCCAGATCAGCTGCGTCGGCGGCCTGACGCAGCTGCCCTCGAAGGCGAAGGAGGGAGGAAGGCGAATCCAAGAACATGGAGGCATGGCGGCGTGGACCCCAAGCTCGCGATAAGAGCTCTCGGCATGGACTCCGGGGATGACGACGCGCACCTCCGTGACTCGCCGGCGTCGCCTGCGGTGCCGATGGTGTCGCTCTGCGTCTTCTTCTCTGGGGCCCTCGATTCGGGCATACAAGGGCAGCGGGAACCCAGGCGGCGGCCGCTTGTACCAGGGCCACGACGTCTCCTGCCATGCGACCGCGTTGCAGCGGCCGGGGACCGGCTGTTTCTTCGGCGGAAGCGGGTCGGGACCCTCTTGGGGGGCCTTTCCCTTCTGTTCCACAGAAAACCGGCGGATCGGCGCCGTTGGCATAAGGTGGAGCAAGGGCGACGAAGAAGAAGAAAGGGATTAGCAGGAAGAGATGGACTATGGGGGCTCTCACCCGTCCGTACTTATAGTCCGGAGGAGGCCAACCGTCGCCCACCATGATCACAAGTAATCATGACCCATTTCTGCATGCAGGGACTTGTCAAGTCGAGCAGTTGCCGAGGCAGCGTGGGGAAGCGGAGACACCCACGTCCAATCAACCGCCACTCGGCGCCCAAGGCCACAGGCTGAAGGGGCCCACGGCGCTTGGCACTTGCCCCTTCGCTTCTCCGCTAAGCCAAGTCCGAGCGCGCCTTGGGCCCGGGGGCTACTGTCGGCGTTCTGGGAATGGTGGTCCCCAGACTTGCCTGCCTGCGTCCTACGGCGTGGCTCAAGTGGTGGCCCAGTACGGCCCATCTTCATCAGAACAAGACTCAAGACCCTCGCGAGGGGCCAAGCCTCGCGGGGCGGACGACACAAGACTTCCTCAGGAACGGCCTCGCTAGGCAGGCTCGCGAGGAGGCGGAGAGATCAAGGCGGGGTACCTCGTGAGGTGCTCATGACGCAAGCCATGACGATCGAGACCAGGCGGGCGCCGGCCTGCGCAGTGTCCTTGTTTCCTCTTTGGTGCAAAGGGGGCAAGCACAGGCGTGGAGTACCGAGGCATCAGGCAAAGGTTGCCGTTTCGGTGCAACGAGACTAAGACCAGCAGAGCGGCAGGATGGAGGTCACCGTGGAGCCCAAGACGGTGTCATCGCCAGTGCCTTTGGCAGCCGAAGACCAACTTTAGTCAGGATAACTTGTACTAGATGTTCCCCTTCAAAATGGTCGTTGTTGGCGCCCTTCCCGCTCAATATTTGGGAAGAGGACCAGGGCCTCTATAAATAGGACTAGCCACCACAGAGTAGAGGGATCGGATCAGAGAGAGCCCTAGACAGAGAGAGAGAGGCGATCGAACTCACCCAAGCAGTTCATCGCACCAGCTCAAGAACACCTCTCGCGAGGCTGTTCTTCCCTTGTACGGTTCATCATCAGCCCTTGAGGCAATCCACCACACCACACACAGGAGTAGGGTATTACACCACAACGGTGGCCCGAACCAGTATAAATCTCGTGTCCCTTGTGCTTTTCATCGTTTTAGTTTAGATTCTCACGAGGCGATTGGACGTAGATCGGTAGGGGAAAGATCTTCGTGCGCACCCCAGAGTTCGAACCTTAAGGGTCTGTCGGAACCCCACATCCGACAATCGCCTGCTCGATTGACACCTACCTTTGGAGCCGCTCGCTCTGGCATGGCGCTTGTGCATGGGTCCGTCCCTGCAACATCGACAAATCTGAGTGGTCGAGCTCTAGCCCGCGGCAGCCCCACAAGCGCCACCTCACCAAGCCCTCAGTGCCCTCATCACCCTCTCGGAGCAACCAATGGCCGGCCGGTGATCGAAATGGCAACCCTTTCTTTTCTCGTGATTAGTTTACAGGGACTACCTGAGGAATAGTGTGGGGGGTGTCGCGAGCTCTCTCTCTCTCTTCCTTACCCGTATGATCCGCTCATGCGTTAAAAGGGGGGCTCCTGAGCATCGCGACTTAGGAGCTCTTACTGGCTCTCCAGCCCTCACCCCCTGGCCTTGTCCACGGCATCGCGACCTGGCATACCAGCGGCGGCTTAGCTCGCTCGAGGACTGGGACCTGAGGACGTAGAGCACGAAGGAAAGTGTGGAGAAGGGAGGAGAAGGTCGCGAAGACTCAACCCAAATACATCTCAGCTGCCGACGCGCAAGTCCGGCACCTCGCGAAGGAACGGCTCCGTGCTTTCGAGATAAGTCCCGCTCCTAGAATAGCTCATCGATGTGACGCCAAGCCTCCACTCACTGCGGCTCTGTGACGGTGACGTTGCCTTCCTTTCTCGCCTTTCGGCGGCTGCTTGAGCATTAAAGGGGACCTCCTGAGCATCGCGCCTCAGGGGATCCTACTGGACCTTGGGCCGCTCACCTCCTGGCCTTGACCACGGCATCGCGACCTGGCATACTAGCGACGGCTGAAGCCTTCCTGGGGACCGGGACCTGTCGGCGTAGAGCACCAAGTTGTCGCGAGGTTAGAAAGGGGGAACCGAGCCGAGACAGGACCAGCATTTTGCGCCACTTCATAATAAGGATAATATCAACAAAAGACATTGCAGACGCTTTACATGACCCCACGGGGTATTTCCTTGATTCCTTGCAGGGAACAAAAGGTGCTAATCCTAAGGAGCCCTAACTACACGCGCCTCCACGGCCGAGGCCATCATCAACAGTGGGCCGTGAGGGGCCAGCGCCAACCCCATCCAGATCAGCCGCGCCGGCGGCCTGATGCAGCTGCCTTGCTCCGAGTGCGGCGCGAGCTCGGGGGCTCGTAGCTGTCATCGCTCATCTCCAGAGTCGCGAGAAGCTCGGGAGAGTCGCTAGGCTCCCAAGCATCGCCGCTGCTGCCGGAGGAGCCGATGGGGAAGCGGGTGGCAGGACTAGCCCTTGCCACGTCGACGTCCTGGCCGCCTCCCCTGGGGCGGCGCTGCTCGACGTCTTCTTCTCCATGGCCCTCGGCCCGGGCATACAGAGGGAGCGCAAACCCATGAGGTGGCCACTCGTACCAATGCCTCGATGTCTCCGACCAAGCAACCTCGTCACGGCGGCGGGAGACCGGCCGTTTATTCGGTAGAAGCGGATCGGGCCCTGATACGTCTCCAATGTATCTATAATTTTTGATTGTTCCATGCTATTATATTACCTCTTTTGGATGTTTATGGGCTTTATTTTACACATCTATATCATTTTTGGGACTAACCTACTAACCGGAGGCCCAGCCCATATTGCTATTTTTTTGCCTATTTTAGTATTTTGAAGAAAAGGAATATCAAACGGAGTCCAAACGGAATGAAACCTTCGAGAGCGTGATTTTTGGAACGAACATGATCCGGAGAGCTTGGAGTGCATGTCAAGAAGCTCCCGAGGGCCCCATGAGATAGGGGGCCGCGCCCCCCTGTAGGGCGCACCCCCTGTCTCGTGGGCCCCTCGGGCAGCCACCGACATACTTCTTCCTCCTATATATACCTGCGTACCTCGAAAACATCCAGGAGCAACACGAAACACAATTTCCACCGCCATAACCTTCTGTATCCTTGAGATCCCATCTTGGAGCCTTCGCCGGCACCCTGTCGGAGGGGGAATCAACCACGGGGGCCTCTACATCAACATCCTTGCCCCTCCGATGAGTTGTGAGTAGTTTTGCACAGACCTACGGGTCCATAGTTATTAGCTAGATGGCTTCTTCTCTCTTTTTGGATCTCCATACAATGTTCTCCCCCTCTCTTGTGGAGATCTATTCGATGTAAACTCTTTTTGCGGTGTGTTTGTCGAGATCCGATGAATTGTGGGTTTATGATCAAGTTTATCTATGAATAATATTTGAATCTTCTCTGAATTCTTTTATGTATGATTGAGTTATCTTTGCAAGTCTCTTCGAATTATCAGTTTGGTTTGGCCTACTAGATTGGTCTTTCTTGCCATGGGAGAAGTGCTTAGATTTGGGTTCAATCTTGCGGTGTTCTTACCCAGTGACAGAAAGGGTTGCAAGACACGTATTGTATTGTTGCCATCGAGGATAACAAGATGGGGTTTATATCATATTGCATGTGTTTATCCCTCTACATCATGTCATCTTGCTTAATGCATTACTCTGTTCTTATGAACTTAATACTCTAGATGCAGGCAGGAGTCGGTCGATGTGTGGAGTAATAGTAGTAGATGTAGGCAGGAGTTGGTCTACTTGTTATGGACGTGATGCCTATATACATGATCATGCCTAGATAATCTCATAACTATGCGCTTTTCTATCAATTGCTCGACAGTAATTTGTTCACCCACCGTAATACTTATGCTATCTTGAGAGATGCCTCTAGTGAAACCTATGGCCCCCGGGTCTATCTCTTATCATATTTGCTTTCCACCTACCTTTATTTTCATCTTTACTTTTTGCATCTATATCCTAAAATACCAAAAAAATATTTATCTTATCATATTATCTTTATTAGATCTCACTTCCGCAAGTGGCCGTGAAGGGATTGACAACCCCTTTATTGCGTTGGCTGCGAGTTCTCAATTTGTTTGTGTAGGTGCGTGGGACTTTTGAGGAGCCTCCTACTGGATTGATACCTTGGTTCTCAAAACTGAGGGAAATACTTACGCTACACTTTGCTGCATCACCCTCTCCTCTTCGAGAAAAACCAACGCAAGCTCAAGACGTAGTAAGAAGGATTTCTGGCGCCGTTGTCGGGGAGGTCTTCGCTCAAGTCAAGATATACCAAGTACCCATCACAAACCCATCTCCCTCTCATTTACATTATTTGCCATTTGCATCTCATTTTCCTCTCCCCATCTTCACCCTTGCCGTTTTTTCGCCCTCTCTTTCCCAATCTCCTCCTCTCTTTTCGCTTGCCGTTTTTCTGTTTGCTTGTGTGTTGGATTACTTGTTGCCATGGCACAAGATAATACCAAGTTGTGTGACTTCTCGAATACCAATAATAATGATTTCCTTAGTACTCCGATTGCTCCTCTTAATGATGTTGAGTCTTGTGAAATCAATACCGCTTTGTTGAATCTTGTTATGAAAGATCAATTAACCGGCCTTCCTAGTGAAGATGCCGCTACTCATCTAAACAATTGTTTATTTGTGTGACATGCAAAATAAGAAAGATACGAATAACAATATTGTCAAATTGAAGTTATTTCCGTTTTCACTTAGAGATCGTGCTAAAGTTTGGTTTTCGTCTTTGCCTAAAAATAGTATTGATTCTTGGAACAAGTGCAAAGATGCTTTTATCTCTAAGTATTTTCCTCCCGCTAAGATCATCACACTTAGGAACGATGTTATGAATTTTAAACAACTTGATCATGAGCATGTTGCCCAATCTTGGTAAAGAATGAAATTGAAGCTTCGCAATTGCCCTACTCATGGTTTGAATTTATGGATGATCATACAAAAAATTTATGTCGGTTTGAACTTTGCTTCTAGAAACCTCTTAGACTCGGCCGCGGGAGGCACCTTTATGGAAATCACGTTAGGAGATGCTACAAAATTGCTTGATAATATTATGGCTAATTATTCTCAATGGCACACCGAAAGATCTTCTAGTAAAAAGTGCATGCTATAGAAGAAATCAATGTTTTGAGTGGAAAGATGGATGAACTTATGAAGATGTTTGCTACTAAAAATACTCCTCTTGATCCCAATGGTATGCCTTTGTCTTCCTTGATTGAGAACAATAATGAAAATATGGATGTGAATTTTGTTCGTAGGAATAGTTTTGGAAACAATGCTTATAGAGGAAATTTTAATGCTAGACCGTTCCCTAGTAATCCCTCTAATAATTATGGATATTCCTACAATAATTCTTATGGTAATTTTAATAACATGCCCTCTGATTTTGAGAATAGTGTGAAAGAAGTTATGATTTCTCAAAAGAATGTTAATGCCTTGCTTGAAGAAAAATTGCTCAAAGTTGATGATTTGGCTAGGAACGTTGATAGACTTTCGCTTGATGTTAATTCTCTTAAACTTGGATCTTCTTGTCCTAAGCATGATATCAATGAGTCTCTCAAAGTAATGAGAATTTCCATTGACGAGTGCAAGGAAAGAACCGCTAGATTGCGTGCTAAAAAAGAAAGCTTTATAAAAGTATGTTCTTCTAGTCTTCATGAAAATAATGATGAGGATCTTAAAGTTATTGATACGTCTCCGATTAGATCTGCGTTGCAATATGAATTTTGATGATTATGGGAGTGATGTTGAATCAACTTTGCCTAGAAGGCGTCCCAAAAATTCGGAGTCTTTAGATCTTGATGTTAAATTTGGTAAAAGTGAGATTGAAGAATCCTCAACTTCTAATAATATTGAACTTACTATCTCAGATTTCAAGGAATTTGATTATGATAATTGCTCTTTAAAAGGATGTATTTCCTTGTTGCAATCTGTTATTATTTCTCCTCATGCTTATAGTCAAAATAAAGCTTTTACCAAACATATTGTTGATGCCTTGATGCAATCTTATGATGAAAAACTTAATTTGGAAGTTTCTATACCTAGAAAATTTAATGATGAGTGGGAACCTACTATAAAGATTAAAATTAAATATTATGAGTGTTTTGCTTTGTGTGATTTGGGTGCTAGTGTTTCCACGATTCCAAAAACTTTATGTGATATTCTAGGTTTCCATGATCTTAATGATTGCTCTTTAAATTTGCACCTTGCGGATTCCACCATTAAAAAGCCTATGGGAAGGATCAATGATGTTCTCATTGTTGCAAATAGAATTTGATGCCCGTAGATTTTATCGTTCTTGATATAGATTGCAATCTTTCTTGCCCTATTATTCTTGGTAGACCTTTCTATAGAACGATTGGTGCGATTATTGATATGAAGGAAGGGAATATTAGATTCCAATTTCCATTAAAGAAACGCATGGAGCACTTTCCAAGAAATAAAGTTAAATTACCTTATGAATCTATCATTCATGCTACTTATGAATTTAGTGCCAAAGATGGCACTCGTTAGATCTATCTTTGTTTTTATGCCTAGCTAGGGGCGTTAAACAATAGCGCTAGTTGGGAGGCAACCCAATTTTATTTATGTTTTTTGTTTTTGCTCCTGTTTAGTAATAAATCTTGCATATACCTTCTGGTTATATGTGTTTTTATCTTTTAGTTAGTGTTTGTGCCAAGTAGAACCTATAGGATAACCTACGATGATAGTTGATTTGATTCTGCTGAAAAACAGAAATGTTGCACGCACGAATATAATTTTGTTAAATCACAGGAGCATGCTTTTGCGTTGATTCTTTTTTCTGCTGTTCAATAGATAAATTTTCCAGGACTTCCTATTTTGGTAGGATTTTTAGAGTTCCATAAGTTTGCGTTAGTTACAGATTGCTACAGACTGTTCTGTTTTTGAAAGATTCTATTTTTCGTGTGTTGTTTGCTTATTTCAATGCATCTATGGCTAGTAAATCAGTCTATGAACCATAAATAAGTTGGAACACAGTAGGTTTAACACCAAATTAAATAAATAATGAGTTCATGGCAGTACCTTATGTGGTGGTTTTGTTTTCTTTCACTAACGGAGCTTATAAGATTTCCTATTGAGTTTTGTGTTGTGAAGTTTTCACGTTTTGGGTAAAGCTTTTATGGACTATGGAATAAGGAGTGGCAAGAGACTAAGCTTGGGGATGCCCATGGCACCCCAAGATATTCAAGAATAGCCAAAAACCTAAGCTTGGGGATGCCCCGGGAAGGCATCCCCTCTTTCGTCTTTGTTCGTTGGTAACTTTACTTGGAGCTATATTTTTATTCGCCACATGATATGTGTTTTGCTTTGAGCGTCGTGTATTATATTAGTATTTTCTTTTTAGTTTACCACAATCATCCTTGCTGTACACACCTTTTGGGAGAAGCCTATTTGATTATAATTAGCTAGAATACTCTATGTGCTTCACTTATATCTTTTGAGCTTGATAGTTTTGGCTCTAGTGCTTCACTTATATCTTTTAGAGCACGGTGGTGTCTTAATTTTGAAGAAATTGCTAGTCTCTCATGATTCACTTATATTATTTTGAGAGTATTTTAGAACAGCATAGTATTTACTATGATCATAAAGTTGGTCCTAGAATGATGAGCATCCAAGTTGGGTATAATAAAAACTATCATAGAAAGTGAATTGGATGCTATGATCAATTTGATGCTTGATAATTGTTTTGAGATATGGAGGTAGTGATATTAAAGTCATGATAGTTAGGTGATTATGAATTTAGAGAATGCTTGTGTTGAAGCTTGTGATTCCCGTAGCATGCACGTATGGTGAACCGCTTTGTGATGAAGTTGGAGCACAATTTTATTTATTGATTGTCTTCCTTATGAGTGGCGGTCGGGGACGAGTGATGGTCTTTTCCTACCGATCTATCCCCCTAGGAGCATGCGCGTAGTACTTTGGTTTTTGATGACTTCTAAATTTTTGCAACAAGTATATGAGTTCTTTTGATTAATGTTGACTCCATGGATTATACGCACTCTTTCACCATTCCACCATTGCTAGCCTCTCTTGTACCATGCAATTTTCGCTGGTACCATACACCCACCATACTCCTTCCTCAAAACAGCCACCATACCTACCTATTATGGCATTTCCATAGACATTCCGAGATATATTGCGCTGCAAGTTTCCACCGTTCCGAACATATGACACACATTACTTTTGTCATATTGCTTTTTGCATGATCATGTAGTTGACATTGTATTTGTGGCAAGGCCACTTTCATAATTTTCATACATGTCGCTCTTGATTCATTGCATATCCCGGTACACCGCTGGAGGCATTCATATAGAGTAATATCTTGTTCTAGCTTTGAGTTGTAAATCCATAAAGTGTGATGATCTTTGTTATAAGAGCATTGTCCTAGTGAGGAAAGGATGATGAAGACTATGATTCCCCCACAAGTCGGGATGAGACTTCGGACTTTACAAAAAGAAAAAAAAGAAAAAAAGAGAAAGGCCAAAAAGAAAAAAAGATAGTCCAAAGAAAAAAAAGAGAAAAAAAGGAAAAAAATAAAAATGAGAGAAAAAGAGAGAAGGGATAATACTACTATCTCTTTTTCCACACTTGTGCTTCAAAATAGCACTATGATCTTCATGATAGAGAGTCTCATATGTTGTCACTTTCATATACTAGTGGGAATTTTTCATTATAGAACTTGGCTTGTATACTCCAATGATGGGCTTCCTCAAAAGTTCCCTAGGTCTTCGTGAGCAAGCAAGTTGGATGCACCCCACTTAGTTTCTTTTGTTGAGCTTTCATATATTTATAGCTCTAGTGCATCCGTTGCATGGCAATCCCTACTCACTCACATTGATATCTATTAATGGGCATCTCCATAGCCCGTTGATACACCTAGTTGATGTGAGACTATCTTCTCCTTTTTGTCTTCTCCACAACCACCCTTCTAATCCACATATAGTGCTATGTCCATGGCTCACGCTCATGTATTGCGTGAAAGTTGAAAAAGTTTGAGATTATTAAAGTATGAAACAATTGCTTGGCTTGTCATCGGGGTTGTGCATGATTAAATACTTTGTGTGATGGACATAGAGCATAGCCAGACTATATGATTTTGTAGGGATAACTTTCTTTAGCCATGTTATTTTGAGAAGACATGATTACTTTGATTAGTATGCTTGAAGTATTACTATTTCTTATATCAATATGAACTTTTATTTTTTATTCATTTGGATCTGAACATTCATGCCACAATAAAGAAAATTACATTATGAATTATGCTAGGTAGCATTCCACATCAAAAATTCTTTTTTTATCATTTACCTACTCGAGGACGAGCAGGAATTAAGCTTGGGGATGCTTGATACGTCTCCAATGTATCTATAAGTTTTGATTGTTCCATGCTGTTATATTACCTCTTTTGGATGTTTATGGGCTTTATTTTACACATTTATATCATTTTTGGGACTAACCTACAAACCGGAGGCCCAGCCCATATTGTTGTTTTTTTGCCTATTTCAGTATTTCGAAGAAAAGGAATATCAAACAGAGTCCAAATGGAATGAAACCTTCGGGAGCGTGATTTTTGGAACGAACATGATCCGGAGAGCTTGGAGTGCAAGTCAAGAAGCTCCTGAGGGCCCCACGAGATAGGGGGCCACCCCCCTGTAGGGCGTGCCCCCTGTCTCGTGGGCCCCTCGGGCGGCCACCGACGTACTTCTTCCTCCTATATATACCTACGTGCATCGAAAACATCCAGGAGCACCACGAAACACAATTCCCACCGCCGTAACCTTCTGTATCCGCGAGATCCCATCTTGGAGCCTTCGCCGGCACTCTGCCGGAGGGGGAATCAACCATGGAGGGCCTCTACATCAACATCCTTGCCCCTTCGATGAGTTGTGAGTAGTTTTCCACAGACCTACGAGTCCATAGTTATTATCTAGATGGATTCTTCTCTCTTTTTGGATCTCAATACAATGTTCTCCCCCTCTCTTGTGGAGATCTATTCGATGTAAACTCTTTTTGCGGTGTGCTTGTCGAGATCCGATGAATTGTGGGTTTATGATCAAGTTTATCTATGAATAATATTTGAATCTTCTCTGAATTTTTTATGTATGATTGAGTTATCTTTGCAAGTCTCTTCGAATTATCAGTTTGGTTTGGCCTACTAGATTGGTCTTTCTTGCCATGGGAGAAGTGCTTAGCCTTGGGTTCAATCTTGCGGTGTTCTTACCTAGTGACAGAAAGGGTTGCAAGACCCGTATTGTATTGTTGCCATCGAGGATAACAAGATGGGGTTTATATCATATTGCATGTGTTTATCCCTCTACATCATGTCATCTTGCTTAATGTGTTACTTTGTTCTTATGAACTTAATACTCTAGATGCAGGCAGGAGTCGGTCGATGTGTGGAGTAATAGTAGTAGATGCAGGCAGGAGTTGGTCTACTTGTTATGGACGTGATGCCTATATACATGATCATGCCTAGATAATCTCATAACTATGCGCTTTTCTATCAATTGCTCGACAGTAATTTGGTCACCCACCATAATACTTATGCTATCTTGAGAGAAGCCTCTAGTGAAACCTATAGCCCCCGGGTCTATCTCTTATCATATTTGCTTTCCATCTACCTTTATTTGCATCTTTACTTTTTGCATCTATATCCTAAAATACCAAAAATATATTTGTCTTATCATATTATCTTTATTAGATCTCACTTCCGCAAGTGGCCGTGAAGGGATTGACAACCCCTTTATTTCATTGGTTGCGAGTTCTCAGTTTGTTTGTGTACGTGCGTGGGGCTTTTGAGGAGCCTCCTACTGGATTGATACCTTGGTTGTCAAAACTGAGGGAAATACTTACGCTACACTTTGCTGCATCACCCTATCCTCTTCGAGGAAAACCAACGCAAGCTCAAGACGTAGCAGGCCCCTCCCGGGGGGCCTTTCCTTTCTCCTCAACTTAGAACCGGCAGATCGGTGCCATTGGCGACAAGATGGAGAAGGAGCGAGCGTAGCGAGAAGAGATGTACTGCGGGGGCTCATGCCTCCCCATACTTATAGTCCAGAGGAGGCCAACCGTCGGCCTCCATGATCACAAGTAATCATGATCTTTTTGCATGCAACAGGGTCTCGTCAAATCGGGCAGTTGTTGAGGCAGCGTGGGGAAGCGGAGACGCCCTCGTCCAATCAACCGCCATGCGATGACCAAGGCTGCAGGCTGTTGGGGGCCCGCAACGCTCCGCACTTCCCCTTTCACTTTGCTTCTAAGCCAAGTCCAAGCACGCCTTGGGTCTAGGGGTTACTGTCGCAGTTCTGGGAACGGGGGTCCCCAGACTTGCCTGACTGCGGCCTGCGGCGTGGCTCAAGTGGTGGCCCAGTACGGCCCGTCTTCATGAACCCAAGCTCAAGACCCTCGCGAGGGGCCAAGCCTCGCGGGGAGGACGATGCAAGGCTTCCTCAGGAACGGCCTCACCTGGCAGGCTCGCGAGGAGGCGGAGAGATCAAGGCAGGGGTACCTTGCGAGGTGCTCATGATGCAAGCCATGACGATCGAGACCAGGCGGGCGCCAGCCTGTGCAGTGTCCTCGTTTCCTCTTTGATGCAAAGGGGGCAAGCACAGGAGCGGAGTACTGAGGCATGAAGCAAAGGTTACCATTTCGGTGCAATGAGACCAAGACCAGCAGAGCGGCAGGATGGAGGTCACCATGGAGCCCAAGACAGCGTCATCGCCAGTGCCTTTGGCAGTCGAAGGCCAACTTTAGTCAGGATAACTTGTACTAGCTGTTCCCCTTCAAAATGGCCGTTGTTGGCTCCCTTCGCGCTCAATAGTTGGGAAGAGGACCAGGGCCTCTTTATATAGAGATAGCCACCACAGTAGAAGGTATCGAGCATCTCATCCAGAGGCGATCGAACCCACCTAAGTAGAACACCAAACCAGCCCAAGAACACCTCTCACGAGGCTGTTCTTCCTTTGTACTATTCATCATCAGCCCCTGAGGCAATCCACCACACCACACATTTGATTAGGGTATTATACCACAACGGTGGCCCGAACCAGTATAAACCTTGTGTCTCTTGTGTTGCTCATCGCGTAGCTTAGATTCACAGCGAGGCGTTGGGACGTGGATCGGTAGGGGAAAGATCTTCGCGCGCACCCCAGAGTTCGAACCTTAAGGGTTTTGCCAGAACCCGATATCCGACACCTTCATCTTAATCTGATGGTATCCGAAATAAGCGTCGAGGAAACACAAAGAGTCGTGCCCTGCAGTTGCATCAATAATTTTGGCAATGCAAAGCAATGGGAAGGGGTCCTTAGGGCAAGCCTTGTTGAGGTCCTTGAAGCTGACACACAGGCGCCAGGATTTATCCTTCATTGGTACCATAACCAAGTTAGCTAGCCAGTCTGGATGTTTAATTTCCCTAATAAACCTAGCCTCTAATAGTTTGGCTAGCTCTTCTCCCATGGCCTGACACTTAGGTTCGGAGAATCATCGTAGAGTCTGCTTCACAGGTTTGAATCCCTTGACTATATTAAGACTGTGTTTGGCCAGTCTTCATGGGATGCCGGGCATGTCCGACGGGTGCCAGGCAAAGATATCCCAGTTCTCTCACAAGAATGTGCATAGGGCGGCGTCCACTTCCGTATCCAGCTATGCTCCAATCGATGCTGTTTTATTCAGGCCCATCGGGTGCACTTGGAATTTCACTATTTCCTCGGTTGGCTTGAAAGAGGTGGATTTGGATCTCTTGTCGAGGATCACATCATCCCTATCCACCGTGGACCGTAGGGTGGTTAATGCCTCCGCTGCTAGGGCTTCGGATAGTGCCTCGAGGGCCAAGGAAGCAGTTTTATTTTCAGCATGAAGGGCTTTGTCCGGGTCACTCGAGATTGTAATAATTCCGTTAGGACCGGGCATTTTGAGCTTCATATACCCGTAGTGGGGTATAGCTTGAAAGCGTGAGAAACCGTCCCAGCCAAGAATGGCGTGGTACCCACTATTGAAAGGGACCACATGAAAGAGCAACTCTTCGTATCTATAGATCTCAGGCGTGCCGAACACCACATCCAGTTTAATTTTTCCCGAGCAGTGTGCCTCTCGACTGTGGATAATACCTCAAAAGGTGGTGTTGCTCTGCTCAATGCGTGCTCTATCCATCTGCATTTTGTCGAGTGTGTCCTCATAAATGAGGTTAAGTCCACTACTGCCATCCATGAGCACTTTAGTAAGCCATAAACCATCGACGATGGGGTTCAACACTAAGGCGGCGGGTGCTCGGACTGACCGAGCCTTTGGTTCGTCTTCGGCCGTAAAGGTTATCACCTTGTCGTTCCATGGGCTCAGTGCGGTAACTTGATGGACTTCGGCGAGGTCGCGGAGCGCCCGTTTGCGCTGATTGTTAGAAGAAAAAGTCTCGAAGATTTTAGGACGTTAAAATTGTCCTTCTCCAGTGAGTATCTTTCTAGAGTTGTGGTGAGGATGGCCTCTCCACTTTTTGCTACTTGTCGGAGTACCCAGCATGCCCGGAGGCTATGGGTTGGGACTGTGTGCAGAGTGGCATGAATTAGGGCAGGGCCTGTCCAGCAGATCGTCAAGAACGGACCTGTGTCCCACGAAGGGTTTGTTCTTACTGCCCGTAGACTGGTGGTCGGGTGACCCACCGGGATGTGTTCTTTTAGCCCGGGCCGCACAATGCGTCAAGGCAGCAGGCTCCAATTGAGTTTTTTAGGCCCTCCATGTGCTTTCCATCGCACAATACTTTTGTACTACATGCGATAATTCCGTGAAACTCTGTATGTGGCGACGGTCGAGGGCGTTCAATATTCCTTCATCTGTATAATTATGGTGGAAAACCGAAACTACGTTGTCGTCTGAGCAGTCCTTGATCCTGTTTTTAACAAGCAAGAATCTGGCCCAAAAGTGGTGGACCGTTTCCCGAGGCTGCTGCCGCACGTACATCAGGTTGTATATATTTGGAGGACTTGAGTTGCTTGGAGAATAAAGATTGTGGTGGGTGGGTGGATTAAATTTTGGATCTTGTCCCACGTCTGTATTTGGAGCCAGAATGGCTTCCGCAGCATCAGGTTCGGGTCCGGTTAAGCACAAAGGCTCCGGCAATCCTACACTTGAACCAGCGTCCGGAGGGCGTGAAGTCCCATACGAAGGGGAAGTATCCAGCTCAGGGGATTCAGGGGCCTGACCATACTTGGTTTTCAATATGGGGAGGGAAGTGTCTGTGGCCGGTTCTTCGACGACTGCCACAAAGTGGGTGATCGGCGGTAATTAATTTACCTCTGGTCAGGCTTGAGCCCAATCCGATCATAGTCTATTGATACCCCCAGGGCGGCGATGCGGTCCAGCAGTTCGTTTAAAGACGAAACATCCACCGGATCCAATTTTTTGGAGTACTTGGGGCCAATACGAGGATGGTGTCCGGCGGGCATGGGGGGAGTTGCGGGCTCGATGGGCGCATGGGCCCTCATGGTGAAACCGCCGAACCAGAGGGTCTGCCCCGAAGCTAGGCACCCTCTGGAAGTGATATTGTTATTGATGACTAGGCGAGCCATAGATCGATTTTTGCAGGCAGCACAATAGAGCTCTCAATGAAACCACCAATGTCGGTGTCGAAACCAACAGATCTCAGGTAGGTGGGCCCAAGCTATGCGTCTAAGGATCGATGGTAACAGGAAGCCGGTGGACACAGTGTTTACCCAGGTTCGGGCCCTCTTAAGGGAGGTAAAACCCTACTCCTGCTTGATTATATTCGACGAGTATGAAGATTACAAGAGTTGATCTACCTCGAGATCGTAATAGCTAACCCTAGATGTCTAGCCTATGAGGATTTCAATGATGGTGAAGAAGATAGCCTCTACGGACTAACCCCTCTACTTTATATACACACTGGAGGGGGTCTAAGGTTTGTACAGGGTCGGTTTAACAGGGAAGGAAACCTCTGGACTCTATTCTTGCCGTCCACGTATTGAGGGGTCCCATCCGGACACGGTAGATAATCGTCAGCTTGATCATGTACGGCCCATGTAGCCCGACCTATGATCCTAGGCCGGACACCCGAGGACCCCCGAATCTAGGACTCCCTCAACCCTCCCGAGCCACATAGTACCTTGACGTATCTGCTGCACTCCTCGGGAGCTCCATGAAGGCGCCTACGGAGCGCCACACCTGGGTACACAAGGCGAACTTTTGGCCATCGAAGACACTCTGCAGTAAGTACTGCTTACCATTCGTAATTTGCTTCGCTTGCCGGAGCTCCTCTCGAGCACCTCGCGCCTCTGTCCGTGCCTCCAAGACCTCCGTCTTCACCTTGGCCAGCCCGGCTGCATACTCCTTGTTCTTTTGCTCAAGATCCTTACATTTAGTGACATCATCCTTGAGCTCTTGTTGCACTTCTACCACCCAGGGCTCATGCTTCTTAATGTCGGTTTTCACCAATGTGGTTGCGGCGGCGGCGTGCTCAGCCGCCGCCTTCTGTTCGGCCGCCTCGGTTTTGGCCTTCTGCAGCTCGGCCTTGAGGCTCTCGACCTCCGCGACAATAGCTGCAATCACCTTTTTTACTTAGGGATAATCCTGAATAATCTTCTAAATGCGCAAGCAATCAAAAGACTGTGTTTTGAACAGACTAACCTTGTGCTTCGTCAAAGCGTTTATTGACGAGGTTCAGCTCCTCCTTGGAACTTTCCAGTTTCTGATTTATCTCAATAAGCTCTGCAGCATTGGTTGAGGCTGCCGCTACCAAATCCTGCAAGATAAAGCAAACAAAATACTTAGGTTATTGTCCTCATGAGTTTTGATCCTCTGCCAGGTTTTTCTAAAACTTGCCAGAGTCTCGGGGGCTGCTGCATATACGGACGACTCAAATCTTGTCCATCAAATATATTTTTATGAACAAAAAGCATTACTCTTCTTACCTCAAAGCCTGTGAGGAGGCCACCAAAAGCCTCTTTCAGTCCACTGTTAATGGACCGAACACTATGCAAAACCGTGCTCATCAAAGCACAGTGTTCCTATACTATGGAGGAGTTGTTCACAGCCTCCTCCATCTTGTCCAGCCACTCTACCGTGGCCTGGTCCCAGTTTTTGGCACTGGTGACGGGGTCCCCGCTCCCCCTTTATGTGGGTGGCTAGGACGCTTCGGAAGGCCATAAAGGCTCCAGAATCGTCTTTTGAGAAGGTTCGATTTGCCCAAACTCCCCCTCTTGGTCTTCGAAGTCTGAATCATTAGCTTCGGCCATGTCGATGTCACCACCGCCCCCCGTGTTCGACACGATAGGGGTCCTTTGGGACAATACCTCCCTGGTCTCTATGATGATCGAGGGAGGTGCAGAGTGTGATGCACCTCCACTCTCCGCCAGATTGGTTGGTGGAGAGGTGCCCTCCGAGATTTCATCGATGGTAAGGTCGAGCGGCGGTCTGCAAAAAGAAAAAAGTGTACACCATTAGAAATAGGCCGGGTAAACCGGTGCTCGGATAATCTTCGGAAAACTCACCTCACGGAACGGGTCTTGACCCGGGAAAGTCTCTCCGGGATGTTCTCAGAGGTCGTGGACTTCTCTTCAGAATCCGAACTATTATCAGGAATGACCAACTTTCCCTGGCTCCTTTTCTTCGGAGCCAGAGCAGGATGATCCCCCTCTGCTTCGTCTGATGAGGCTCTTTTCCTGGGATGGGAAGTGTCGCCCTCCCTGAGGGAGTCCTGGATTAGGGGGTCCTCGGACAGCCGGACTATGTACTTGTGCCGGACTGTTGGACTATGAAGATACAAGATTGAAGACTTCGTCCCGTGTCCGGGTGGGACTCTCCTTTGCGTGGAAGGCAAGCTTGGCAATTCGGATATGTAGATTTCCTTCTCTGTAACCAACTCTGTGTAAGCCTATCCCCCTCCGGTGTCTATATAAACCGGAGGGTTTGGTCCGTAGGACAAGTACAATCATAATCATAGGCTAGCTTCTAGGGTTTAGCCTCTCCGATATCGTGGTATATCAACTCTTGTAATACTCATATCATCAAGATCAATCAAGCAGGAAGTAGGGTATTACCTCCATAGAGAGGGCCCGAACCTGGGTAAACATTGTGTCCCCCGCCTCCTGTT
Organism: Triticum dicoccoides; assembly: GCF_002162155.2. Lineage (NCBI taxonomy): Eukaryota > Viridiplantae > Streptophyta > Magnoliopsida > Poales > Poaceae > Triticum > Triticum dicoccoides. The sequence goes on along the minus strand of NC_041391.1, from coordinate 435,987,362 downwards.
ACCATTAGCCTTAGACGCACAGTTCAGGACCCCCTACCCGAGATCCTCCGGTTTTGACACCGACATTGGTGCTTTCATTGAGAGTTCCACTGTGTTGTCACGGTAAGGCTTGATGGCTCCTTCAATCATCCACAACGATGCGATCCAGGGTGAGGTTTTCCTCCCCGGACAGATCTTCGTATTCGGCGGCTCCGCACTGCGGTCCAACTCACTTGGCCATCTGGAGCAGATCGATAGCTACGCCCATGGCCATCAAGTCAGGTTCAGAAACCTGAACTACACGGCCGACATCCGCGGAGACATGATCTTCGACGGATTCGAGCCCATGACGGGTGCGCCGTACAGTCACGATGAGCATGACATAGATCTGCCATCGGACGGTGTTCAGGAGAACGCACCTGCAGCTGCCCTGGCCTTATATCTGGAGCAGATCGTGCCATCCGAGGACGGGTGTATAGACCCCGACATGGAGGCCGCACACTCATAGGTGATAGAGCTAAACACAGACTTCGCCTCCAATGAGGTCTGTGTCATTGGACCCTCGGACTCATCTCCGGCCATAGGCTCCGAACCGCGCGCATTCGTGCCTATTGAACCGGATTGGGCATCGATCATGGAGTTTACCTCCGCGGATATCTTTCGGCACTCGCCCTTGGGCGATGTGCTAAATTCGTTGAAATCCCTCTCCCTGTCAGGGGACTCCAGGACGAACTATGTCCGGCTTGAGTGGGAAGCGGACGATGAAGAAATTCGTTTCCCACCCACCACCCACTTAATAGCCACTGTCGACGACTTAACCAACATGCTTTGCTAGGACCCCAATCCAATGCCACACCTATCTAGCATGTAACACCTCTTATCACTTTGTGGCCTCACGCATGGTATTCCCATGGGTGTCGCCTTACCAGGCCCGGGACCGTTTGCGCCTTTTGGCTCATGTATATGGTAGTGTCGCTAGCATCCATATGACAAGGAACCCGGGCTGACATGACTAGTCGTGAACCCAAAGTGGCGCTAACTTACAGGGACAGGCATACATGACCCAACAACAAACGTGTCGGTCGACAGTGAGTGAATCCGGGCTGTAGCAGCTAGGATAGCAGGACTCCAGAGAATTTGGGCTGTAGCAGGCTATCAGGACTCCGGTAGACACCGCGTAACATTTCCCCGAAGGGACAGACATAGGAACAAAGAAGGACACATGCCGGCCAACCTAAGTGTTCCGGAGCAGTAGCAAGCTACCATGGCTCAGTGGAAGCACTGGGAGACATTTCCCGGTAAGAGAGGCTACCAAGGATAAACAACTAGGTTGTCAGATCCCACACATACCAAGCATTTTAGTAACATACACACAATATGCTCGATATGTGCAAATACAACATGGTATCACAACATGACTCTACGACTCAAGTATTTTATTCAATAGGCTCCGAGGAGCGAGATATTACAAACATGGGTCTCTCGACCCAGCATTTAGAGCATACAAGTCAAAACACAAGCGGAAGCTTAACATGTCTGGGTACAGACATCTATAAAAGAAAAAGGCTGAGAAGCCTGACTATCTACCAGATCCTGCCGAGGGCACAAGATCGTAGCTGAGGTCACAAGCTAAACATCGAAGTCCACGTGGAACTACTAGCGAGACCGAAATCTCTCTACAAAACATAAAATAGGCAAACGTGAGTACAAATGTACCTAGCAAGACTTACATCAGAACTAACTACATATGCATCATTGTCAATCAAGGGGATGGTGGGGTTTAACTGCAGCAAGCCAGCTTTGACTCGGTGGCTATCCTGAACTACGACTACCAGTAACTCTTTTGAGGTGGCGCACACGAGTCCACATATTCACCATATCAATACACCACTATGGATCCGCTCCCGTCGGACCATATCAATACACCACTATGGACCCGCTCCCGTCTCCCTACGAGAACGCCATTCATAGCACTCACGCTTATCTTGTGCATTTTAGGGTATCCACTTTCACTTGTCTATGAACTGTTATTGGCAACCCAGAATTCCTTTACGGTGGACACGGCTATTCGAATAGATGATGTTAACCCTGCAGGGTGTACTTCTTCATACATGTTTCCACCACTTAGCGTCTGCACACGACATGTGCTCGGCAGACTTCAAGCGAAAGCCGACGTGGGTGTAGACCACGACCTACCTAAACACTCAAGTCTCTATTCCAGGTTTATCGCCTATTCAGGTTCCATCCGCAGGGAGTCCGGCCGAGGTTTCCACATACGACCCCGAACAATGTGTACAGGGTTCCGCGACACCAAACGGGCTCCCGGTATACCCGGCCACGTGCCTACCGCATCACAGCCCACCCCTCCGGTCAGCGCTGCGCACGGCCTCCAGCATACTACAAACACCAGAAACTACTTGCAACTCCTGGACAGAGGACAAGGGTGATTAAGAAGTCGAGCGGGGTCATATTTCAGGGCCCAATGCATGGTAGTAGCTGTTTCATGGATCACAAACACAGAACTCAGTTCCTGAGGACGGCTTCAATGAGACAACCCACCATGTACTCCTACATGGCCTCTCACCGCTACCTTTACCAAATCGTGTTCACACACTTAGCTCACACACAGTAGGACATGTTCACACACCTTTGATTCATCCCTAATGAATCAGACCTGACTCAACTCTAAGCAGTAGCAGGCATGACAAACAAGCATGAATGAGTAGTCACATTAGGGCTCAAACAACTCCTACTCATTCTAGTGGGTTTCATCTATTTACTGTGGCAATGACAGGTCATGAAGAGGATAAAGGGGTTCAGCTACCGCAGCAAGTACCAGATGAATCATTGTTGTTCTAACACAGTAAAAGAGAGTAGGAGCGAGAGAGTAGGATTGTATCGGAATGAACAAGTGGGTTTTGCTTGCCTGGCACTTCTGAAGATGATATAACTCTTCATCGGTGTCATCGAACTCATCGTCGAAACCACGTCTACTGAGAGGGGACAAATACCGGCAAACAAGACCACAATCAATGTAATGCAACAATATGATGCATGATCGTGACATGTCAATATGCTGTGTTTTGAGCTAATACAACTAGCAACAGGTTAAATGAAGTTGGTTTGAATCCAAGATTCAAATTCAAACTCCATATGTGGATATTCAAACTCCACATAAGGCATTTCAAATGCCATTAATTCAAATTGTCATATACAGTAGCTATAGGTTGCTCAAACATGCATGAAAACGCCATAAACAGATTCCTTGGATTTTTCTGATAATTTTTCATATATAAATTATTTCATTCTGAGCTACGGTTGATTTTCTATGATTTTTAGAAGTTTTAACTATTTTCTAAAATAAATAAATCGTTTAGATTTAAATGATTTATTTAAAATCCAGAAAAGGGTTTATTGCATCATCACTGTGTCAGGATGACATCAGCGAGTCAACTGGGCGGTCCAGGTCAAACCTGACATGTGGGGGCCACACGTCAGTGACACATGGCTGTTTAGCTCACTAAGAGGTGGGACCGGTCAACGGGCACATCAGCAAAGTCAATGCTGACGTGTGGGTCCAGTCGGGTTGGATTAGTTCTAACTAATTTCGTTAGCTGGTTAATTAAACGGGTGGGGCCCATGTGTAAGTGGGTAAGGGGTTTAATTAATGGCATCATTAGACACTAATGACGGTGCCACGTCAGCTCACCAGCGGTTAGCCGCCGGCGACCAAACACGGCAGCGGAGGCGCTCGGGAAAACGCCCACAGGGCTCGGTTTTGGATGCGGTTTGCGGCTATGGAAAGCTGAGAGTCTTGCGCATCCAACGGAGGCAACAACTCACGCTAGAGTGGACTAAATCGACGACAGTGACAACTTTTGCTGCGGCCGGAGTTCGGGCGAGCTCGGTTTCGGTGTTAGGGAGCACGGCAGGAGGAGCTGGTGCATGCGTTCGGTGATATATCTCCAACGTATCTATAATTTTTTATTGTTCCATGCTATTATATTACCCCTTTTGGATGTTTACGGGCTTTATTATACACTTTTATATTACTTTTGGGACTAACCTACTAACCGGAGGCCCAGCCCATATTGCTGTTTTATTGCCTGTTTCAGTATTTCGAAGAAAAAGAATATCAAACGGAGTCCAAACAGAATGAAACCTTCGGCATCGTGATTTTTTGGAAGATTATCATCTTGGAGACTTGGAGTCCAAGCCAGTAGGTCCTCGAGGAGCCCAGGAGATAGGGGGCGCCCCCCCTACAAGGCGCGCCCCCCTGTCTCGTGGGCCCCTCGAGCACCTCCCGACCGACTTATTTCGCCTATATATCCCTACGTACCCTAAAAAAATCAGAAATCAAGATAGATCGGGAGTTCCGCCGCCGTAAGCCTCTGTAGCCACCAAAAACCTCTCGGGAGTCCGTTCCGGCACCCTGCCGGAGGGGGAACCCATCACCGGTGGCCATCTTCATCATCCCGGCGCTATCCATGACGAGGGGGGAGTAGTTCACCCTCAGGGCTGAGGGTATGTACCAGTAGCTATGTGTTTGATCTCTCTCTCTAGTGTTCTCGACTTCATACGATCTTGATGTATCCCGAGCTTTGCTATTGTAGTTGGATCTTATGATGTTTCTCCCCCTCTACTCTCTTGTGATGAATTGAGTTTCCCTCTTGAAGTTATCTTATTGGATTGAGTCTTTATGATGAGAACACTTGATGTATGTCTTGCCGTGTTTATCTGTGGTGACAATGGGATATCATGTGCTACTTGATGTATGTTTTTGTGACCAACTTGCGGGTTCCGCCCATGAACCTATGCATAGGGGTTGGCACACGTTCTTGACTATCCGGAAGTAACTTTGGGGCACTCTTTGAAGTACTTTGTGTTGGTTGGATGAATCTGAGATTGTGTGATGCATATCGTATAATCATGCCCACGGATACTTGAGGTGACAATGGAGTATCTAGGTGATATTAGGGTTTTGGTTGATTTGTGTCTTAAGCTATTATTCTAGTACGAACTCTTTTATAGATCGATCCGAAAGAATAACTTTGAGGTGGTTTCATACCCTACCATAATATCTATGTTTGTTCTCCGCTATTAGTGGCTTTGGAGTGACTCTTTGTTGCCTGTTGAGGGCTTGTTATATAATCTATCTATGTTATTATTGTTGAAAGAACTTGCACTAGTGAAAGTATGAACCCTAGGCCTTGTTTCCTATCATTGCAATACCGTTTATGCTCACTTTTATCATTACTTACCTTGCTGTTTTTATATTTTCATATTACAAAAACCTATATCTACTATCCATTTTGCACTTGTATCTTCATCTCTTCGCCGAACTAGTGCACCTATACAATTTACCATAATATTGGGTGTGTTGGGGACACAAGAGACTCTTTGTTATTTGGTTGCAAGGTTGTTTGAGAGAGACCATCTTCATCCTACGCCTCCTACGGATTGATAAACCTTAGGTCATCCACTTGAGGGAAATTTGCTACTGTCCCACAAACCTATGCACTTGCAGGCCCAACAATGTCTACAAGAAGAAGGTTGTGTAGTAGACATCATGCTCTTTTCTGGCATCGTTGCCGGGGAGGTGATTGCTTGAAGGTATATCTTTAGATCTTGCAATCGAATCTTTTTTTTTTGTTTTATCACTAGTTTAGTTTATAAAAGAAAACTACAAAAAAATGGAGTTGAGTTTGTCTCATACGCTTCACCTTTTTAATATCTTTCGTGAGTATGATGGAAAGGAAAATTGTGCTCAAGTGCTAGAAGAAGAAATTTATAGAATGTTCGATACTAAATCTTTTTATGATGAGCATGATTGCAATGTTGTTAGTATGAATTCCTTGAATATCCATGATGCTAATGATATGCAAAGCCACAAGCTTGGGGAAGCTATGTTTGATGAATATGATATTTTTTGTCCCCCAAGTTTTGATGAGGAAATTTATTATGATGATAGCATGCCTCCTATTTATGATGATTATATTGATGAAAGTGGGTTTGGAAGAGTGTCAAATTTAGGAAGTAGTGATCCCACTATTTTGGAGGATGTTGAATCTTATTGTGATGAACATGAAAGTGGATTTGGAAGAGTGTCAACTTTATTTAGTGATGATTCCACTATTTCAGAAGAGGTTCCAATTGATTATGAGAACAAAGTTGCTATCTATGATGATTATTGTGATGACTTGTATGCTATTAAGAATAATGATAACCATGAAAATTTTCATCATGATTTTAGTTTTCAATTGGATTATGCCTCACATGATAATTATTTTGTTGAGTTTGCTCCCACTACTATTCATGAGAAGAAATTTGCTTATGTGGAGAGTAGTAAATTTTCTATGCTAGTAGATCATGAAAAGAATGATTTAGGTGATGGTTATATTGTTAAATTCATTCATGATGCTACTGAAAATTATTATGAGGGAGGAATATATGCTTGTAGGAATTGCAATAATGTCAAGTTTCCTCTCTATGTGTTGAAAATCTTGAAGCTATGCTTGTTTTACCTCCCTATGCTAGTTGATTACTCCCATAAGTTGTTGCTCACAACATCCCTATGCATAGGAAGTGGGTTAGGCTTAAACGTGCTAGTCATATGCTTCATGATGCTCCCATTATGTTTCAATTCTTATCTTTTATGTGAACATCGTTGTCATCATCATGCCTAGCTAGAAAGGCATTAAAGAAAAGCGCTTCTGGGGAGATAACCCAATATTTATCCTTACTGTTTTTGTGTGTCCACATGATTATGCTACTTTATTAATCATGTTTTATATCTTTTGTTTCAATAAAGTGCCAAGTAAGACCTTTAGGATAGCTTACGGTGATAGTTGTGTTGATCCTGCTGAAAATCAGAAACTTTTGCACCCAGTAAATTAGTTTTGTTAATTCACAGAAACGTGATTCTGATCTGACTCTTTGTTCTATCGATTGTTACACAAATTTCTTAGTACTTAATAATTTGGTAGGATTTTTGGGGTTCCATAAGTATACGTTTGATACAGATTACTACAGACTGCTCTGTTTTTGACAGATTCTATTTTCTATGTGTTGTTTGCTTATTTGATGAATCTATGAGTAGTATCGCAGGGTATGAACCATATATAAGTTGGAGTACAGTAGATATTACACCAATATGAATTTAGAATGAGTTCATTAGAGTAAATAAGTGGTGGTTTTGTTTTCTTATACTAACGGAGCTTACAAGTTTTCTGTTGAGTTTTGTGTTGTGAAGTTTTCAAGTTTTGGGTAAAGATTCGATGGACTATGGAATAAGGAGTGGCAATAGCCTAAGCTTGGGGATTCCCAAGGCACCCCAAGGTAATATTCAAGGACAACCAAGAGCCTAAGCTTGGGGATGCCCCGGATGGCATCCCCTCTTTCGTCTTCGTTCATCGGTAACTTTACTTGGAGCTATATTTTTATTCACCACATGATATGTGTTTTGCTTGGAGCGTCATTTTCTTTTGTTAGTATTTTCTTTCTGTCATTTAGAATAATGTTTTGTATCTTTAGTTTCAATAAAAATGTCAAGGATAGCCTTTGCCATGCTTATTTTGCTAGTATACATGTTGCTGTTTGAAAATAGAAAGTTTACCGTTGTTGAAAAATTTCCCTAGAAAAGTAAGAGAATGGTATAATGTTGAAACCTTTTGCATAATGATATCTGATAAATTTATTACAGTGGGAATTTTATTTCATAACTTTTGGAGTTAGGGAAGTATGATGAATCTTGCATTCTTTACATACTGTACTGTTTTGACAGATTGCTGTTATGTTTGCATTGTTTGCATATGTTTGCTAGTTTAATGATTCTATTTGAGGATAGGAGTTTTAAATATGCAGAGGCATTTAGTATTCAATGTGGAATAATAATTTTAGTGATTTGTTACAGTAGAAAATGATAAGGTTTTGCATTTGTTTATACTAACCTATCTCGCGAGTTCTTGTTGAGTTTGGTGTGAATGAAGCTTTTGATAAAAAGAGAAACCATGATATGAGAGGAATTAAGGAGACACAAAAGTTCAAGCTTGGGGATGCCCAAGGCACCCCAAGATAATATTTCAAGAAGTCTCAAGCATCTAAGCTTGGGGATGCCCCGGTAGGCATCCCACCTTTCTTCTTCAACAACTATCGGTTAGTATCGGTTGAGCCTAAGTTTTTGCTTCTTCACATGAGTTGTGCTATCCTTGCAATGTCATTTTATTTTTCTTTGCTTGTTGTTTGATTAGAGTACCAAGATCTGAAATTCCTTAATGTTATAGAGTCTTCACATAGTTGCACAATTATTTATCTACTCATTGATCTTCACTTATATCTTTCGGAGTAGTTTGTCATTTGCTCTAGTGATTCACTTATATCTTTTAGAGCACGGCGGTGGTTATATTTCGTAGAAATTGCTAGTCTCTCATGCTTCACTTATATTATTTTGAGAGTCTTTTAGAACAGCATGGTATTTGCTATGGTTACAAAGTTGGTCCTAGAATGATGAGCATCCAAGTTGGGTATAATAAAAACTATCATGGAAAGTGAATTCGATGCTATGATCAATTTGATGCTTGATAATTGTTTTGAGATATGGAGGTACTGATATTAAAGTCATGCTAGTTGGGTGATTATGAAAAATGCTTGTGTTGAGGTTTGTGATTCCCATAGCATGCACGTATGGTGAACCGCTTTGTGATGAAGTTGGAGCACAATTTTATTTATTGATTGTCTTCCTTATGAGTGGCGGTCGGGGACGAGCGATGGTCTTTTCCTACCAATCTATCCCCCTAGGAGCATGCGCATAGTGCTTTGATTTTTAATGACTTCTAAATTTTTGCAACAAGTATATGAGTTGTTTTGATTAATGTTGAGTCCATGGATTATACGCACTCCTTCACCCTTCGACCATTACTAGCCTCTCTTGTACCGTGCAACTTTCGCCGGTACCATATACCCACCATTTACTTTCCTCAAAACATCCACGATACCTACCTATTATGGCATTTCCATAGCTATTCCGAGATATATTGCCATGCAACTTTCCACCATTCCGTTCATATGACACGCATTACTTTTGTCATATTGCTTTTTGCATGATCATGTAGTTAACATTGTATTTGTGGCAAGGCCACCTTCATAATTTTCATACATGTCGCTCTTGATTCATTGCATATCCCGGTACACCGCCGGAGGCATTCATATAGAGTCATATCTTGTTCTAGCTTTGAGTTGTAAATCCATAAAAGTGTGATGATCTTCATTATTAGAGCATTGTCCTAGTGAGGAAAGGATGATGAAGACTATGATTCCCCCACAAGTCGGGATGAGACTTCAGACTTTACAAAAAGAAAAGAAAAAGAAAAAAAAGAGAGAAAGGCCAAAAACAAAAAACAAAAAAAGAGAAGGCCAAAGAAAAGAAAAAAAGAAAAAAGAAGAAGAAAAGAAAAAAAGAGAGAAAGGCCAAAAAGAAAAAAGAAAAAAAGAGAAGGCCAAAGAAAAGAAAAAATGAAAAAAGAAGAAGAAAAGAAAAAAATGAGAGAAAAAGAGAGAAAGGACAATGCTACTATCTCTTTTTCCACAATTGTGCTTCAAAATAGCACCATGATCTTCATGTTAGAGAGTCTCGTATGTTGTCACTTTCATATACTAGTGGGAATTTTTCATTATAGAACTTGGCTTGTATATTCCAATGATGGGCCTCCTCAAAAGTGCCCTAGGTCTTCGTGAGCAAGCAAGTTGGATGCACCCCACTTAGTTTCTTTTGTTGAGCTTTCATATATTTATAGCTCTAGTGCATCCCTTGCATGGAAATCCCTACTCACTCACATTGATATCTATTAATGGGCATCTCCATAGCCCGTTGATACGCCTAGTTGATGTGAGACTATCTTCTCCTTTTTGTCTTCTCCACAACCACCATTCTATTCCACATATAGTGCTATGTCCATGGCTCACGCTCATGTATTGCGTGAAAGTTGAAAAAGTTTGAGATTATTAAAGTATGAAATAATTGCTTGGCTTGTCATCGGGGTTGTGCATGATTAAATACTTTGTGTGATGAAGATAGAGCATAGCCAGACTATATGATTTTGTAGGGATAACTTTCTTTGGCCATGTTATTTTGAGAAGACATGATTACTTTGATTAGTATGCTTGAAGTATTACTATTTCTTATGTCAATATGAACTTCTATTTTGTATCATTTGGATCTGAACATTCATGCCACAATAAAGAAAATTACATTGAGAATTATGCTAGGTAGCATTCCACATCAAAAATTCTGTTTTTATCATTTACCTACTCGAGGACGAGCAGGAATTAAGCTTGGGGATGCTTGATACGTCTCCAACGTATCTATAATTTTTGATTGTTCCATGCTATTATATTACCCCTTTTGGATGTTTACGGGCTTTATTATACACTTTTATATTACTTCTGGGACAAACCTACTAACCGGAGGCCCAGCCCATATTACTATTTTATTGCCTGTTTTAGTATTTCGAAGAAAAGGAATATCAAACGGAGTCCAAACAGAATGAAACCTTCGGCATCATGATTTTCTAGAAGATTATCATCCTGGAGACTTGGAGTCCAAGCCAGAAGGTCCTCGAGGAGCCCAGGAGATAGGGGGACGCCCCCCCTATAGGGCGCGGCCCCCTGTCTCGTAGGCCCGTCGAGCACCTTCCGACCGACTTCTTTCGCTTATATATCCCTACGTACCCTAAAACCATCAGAAATCAAGATAGATCGGGAGTTCCGCTGCCGCAAGCCTCTGTAGCCACCAAAAACCTCTCGGGAGTCTGTTCCGGCACCCTGCCGGAGGGGGAACCCATCACCGGTGGCCATCTTCATCATCCCGGCGCTATCCATGACGAGGAGGGAGTAGTTCACCCTCTGGGCTATGGGTATGTACCAGTAGCTATGTGTTTGATTTCTCTCTCTCTCTCGTGTTCTCGACTTCACACGATCTTGATGTATCCCGAGCTTTGCTATTGTAGTTGGATCTTATGATGTTTCTCCCCCTCTACTCTCTTGTGATGAATTGAGTTTCCCTCTTGAAGTTATCTTATTGGATTGAGTCTTTATGATGAGAACACTTGATGTATGTCTTTCCATGTTTATCTGTGGTGACAATGGGATATCATGTGCTAGTTGATGTATGTTTTGGTGACCAACTTGCGGGTTCCTCCCATGAACCTATGCATAGGGGTTGGCACACGTTCTTGACTCTCCGGTAGAAACTTTGGGGCACTCTTTGAAGTACTTTGTGTTGGTTGGATGAATCTCAGATTGTGTGATGCATATCGTATAATCATGCCCACGGATACTTGAGGTGACAATGGAGTATCTAGGTGACATTTGGGTTTTGTTTGATTTGTGTCTTAAGGTGTTATTCTAGTACGGACTCTTTTATAGATCGATCCGAAAGAATAAATTTGAGGTGGTTTCGTACCCTACCATAATCTCTACGTTTGTTCTCCGCTATTAGTGGCTTTGGAGTGACTCTTTGTAGCCTGTTGAGGGGTTGTTATATGATCTATCTATGTTATTATTGTTGAGAGAACTTGCACTAGTGAAAGTATGAACCCTAGGCCTTGTTTCCTATCATTGCAATACTGTTTACGCTCACTTTTATCATTAGTTACCTTGCTGTTTTTATATTTTCAGATTACAAAAACCTATATCTACTATCCATATTGCACTTGTATATTCATCTCTTCGCCGAACTAGTGCACCTATACAATTTACCATTGTAATGGGTGTGTTGGGGACACAATAGACTCTTTGTTATTTGGTTGCAGGGTTGTTTGAGAGAGACCATCTTCATCCTACGCCTCCTACGGATTGATAAACCTTAGGTCATCCACTTGAGGGAAATTTGCTACTGTCCAACAAACGTGTCCACTTGCAGGCCCAACAACGTCTACAAGAAGAAGGTTGTGTAGTAGACATCATTCGGCTCCTGGGAGCACGGCGAGAACGGCGACACGCTCAAAAGCGGGCAAAGGCAGCTCTGGCCGCGGCAGCGACATGGCACGGCGGTGGCGAGATTCGGGCACGGCGTTGAAGCTAGCTGGGGGCGCAAAAAACAGAGAGAGAGGAGAGGGGGGAGACGTAGTAGCTCACAGGGAGGACGGGGAGAGGGTCAGCGTGCTCGAGGAAGGCGGAATCCTGGCTCCGATCTCCCGTGGCCGAGGAAGAAGATGAGGTCGAGGATGACACGTCGGGGCTCTTCCGGTCGCCTGAGCCGACGGAGAGGGCTACGGCGATGATTCAGAGCTCCTGGACTGCTCAAGGGGAGGAGGGAGAGGCGGTGGCCGCGGCTATGGCGGCAACGAGCTTGCGGGCGTCTTGGCCAAGGTGAAGAGGGCGAGAGGGAGACGAGGGGGAGAGTGCGGGGTGGTCAGAGCGATCCAGACGGCTCTTGCGGGTCTGTCTGCGGCGCCACGCAAGCTAGCAGGAAGGAGGTGGCATGGGCGCGTGTGTGCGCACGGCGAGCATGCACTCGGCGTCCTTCTAGCGCGGTGGAGACGACGACTGGCAGCGCCAATCAGCTGGGCGAGAGTAGATGGGCCGCTAGGTAAGTGGCCCAGGTAGGTTCTCTCTCTCTCTGGTTTTCCTATTTATTAATGTTTTCTATTTTCTGCAATTGGTTTTGATTTGATTTAAAACATCAAATCATTTTTTTAACTTTCTGTAAATTGTATGTGAGCTCAGGAACTAGTCCAAGGTCACAGGCAACTTACAAAAATATTTGAACTTTATTTCTTATATAACAGAAATAAATTCAACTCAAATATGTCATTGGTTTAAGTCAAAGGCCCAAAATAAATATTTCTATGATTCCAAAATTATTGGTTTGAATTTTACCTCTTACCAATATTTTCACAGAGTAACAAGAACATTTCTTTGGACTCATTTGATGAGAATTAAATGTTGATTACTTTTAAAAGGCTTCTGAGGCTTTGAAAATTCCCTCAATTCAAATTTCAGAATTTAGACATGATGATCATGCAAGGACAAGCAAAGGCTAAACTAGGGTTGTGACAACTCACCCCCAGTAAACAAGAATCTCGTCCCGAGATTCAAGACGTGAGGTAAGAAGACAGAGGGGGGCACTAGGTATCACAAACTTCATGATTCAACTATCTTCTCGGGGTTGTTGATTTGTTGACTCAAATTGATCTTGACATCTTTGCTTTCGAAATCTTCATCCAACACGATGATGACAGAAGGAAATTCTACAGGAAACGATCTCCTCGAAGAACGAGCACTCAAGATCAACTCATGGAGTGAGACATTAGAACATCTCTTGAGCTGAGACATGAAACATACATTAGGAGTGATGGGAAGAGGTACATGAGAAGGTTCTACTAGGCAGGAAAAAATCCCACGATGAAGAGGGTGGTGCATGATCTCAAGATAGCGATGAAATAATTGCCATGATTCCATAAGGGGCATCTTAGGGGAGGTGACTCTTGGGATTATTCCCTTAAGTGGTAAAAAGAATTACCTTTGATATAGAGATCATTAAGACTCTCCATACCAGCATATGGCAAATCTCGAGCGATCGTTTGGAGAAGTTCAGTAGGATGGCATACTAAGACTAGTGTGGATGATGTGGATTACCTTGTTGAAGACAATGCAATGGATGATTTTGCTTATCATCGGAGATGGATGGAACCCATGGTAGGACCACTTTTGAAGATGATCCTGATCAGTAATTACTGAGGAGGGTAGTCCAGGGTAGGATGGCACACTGGCGGTGCAAGCTGGGAACAAAATGCAAATGTTGGGAATGATTCCAGTAATTGGGGAGAAACTCATCAGACGAGAGTGAGTCCACTGTTTGAAAAGTTATAGCATAACCGACGGAACTGAGAGTAATCCCAGTTAAGTGTCGGTGACAACACCTAGAGGTTGTGCATTCTCTCAAGAACTTGAGCATTTCCATATTCATCAAGGTTTTACCAATATCCGTGACAAAGACCTGGCAACACAACATACTACCATGATGAACAGTGAAGGACGATGCAGATGCAAAGGAAGATAACACCTTCTCAGATTTCACCTTAGCGAGGCCAAGGGGACAAAATCTGGATGATCGACCGAGAGACATTTAGCACTTCGCTTCTAATGTTCTCCTTGATGTGCTAGCGTAACCCATTCGTAGATACGGTTTGATATCTAGAACATTAAGTAAAAGATCGGACTTCGGGGACACGAAAATCCATAAGGGACAACTAGGGAGTAAATCCTACGAAATCCTTATGGGGGTGGACAACTTCTTCAATCAAGATACTACAATAATAGGTCATCCGGCTGGGGGTGTCAGCCACAACATCCACTTTACCGGGTTACAAGAGACCAATATTATAGTTCTTGGGAACGTTCCAACCATCATATCTGCCTGAGATTCAGATCTGGTTGGTGTCAGGATATTCCAGACTCATCGAGTCTAGAAAAATAAAATGAAAGTGTGCAACACAAATCGACGAGACGACGTTGCGATATTCTCGGGAAATGGACTACGGTAGTAAGCTCCAGAACATGAGTTGGTTCTGCTACAAACATGTGAACACGCTGTCTCAGACAAGCATGACCACGTAGTAGTCTTATAATAAAACACGAAGTCTTGTGCATGTCCGTCTGGGCCCTTCAGGATTAGCACAAGAACTTCTTTTCTTTTAACAAATCAATCAGTGGCTTGGTGTGCTAGGGACACATATAGAATGGAGATAGCGAGCCTATCAAACCATAGCATACTTTGCACATGCATGACTGACTTGAGATGGTTCCAGAGGAGGCAACATTGATTTTCTCGAATTCATGGCGGCAACTTGCATCAAATGCACATGATTTAGAGGAGATCACTTCTTTCATCTGAACATATGCTTCACAAACGGGTCACGAAGATAATGCTTATAAAAGTTTCCAACACTAGGTTGATGTTCAACATGAATCATGGAGGAGACAAAATGCTGCTGATGGGCTCAACAGAAACTCATCAGAATTTCCATATCACTGGTTTCCACCATTATGTGAACAATGTGATAGTATTTATCAGACCAAAAGATGTAATGGTGTATGCTCAAGGGATCAACCACGAATAAGACAACATTACGAGCATCGTTGGTTCTGACTTGATTTGAGGATAGCCCACACCCAAATCAAAGGTTGGATAAAATGATAGGTCCATTAACTGATCATGAGGGTCAGTCGATGAAAATATCAACTTTCTTCGACACACATACAAGATATCCCCTAAAATGAACTAAGTCGGACAAACTTTCATCTTCCAACTCTCCAAGTTGTTGTTTAGCTTAACCAACTAGCTCAGGGGTATCCAACACAGATTCTTGGAGAAAGGGTGGTTACAAGAAACCAACTTGATCACGAGCTCAACATAACGGTCGGGTGACGACCTGGTGATATTTCCGAGAAGATATCCGAAAATCATGAACCACCAATATGTTACTAAGCCCGAGAACAATCTTGCTTTTGAGGCAAGACGATGTGCTCGAATAAGCAAGGATTGGCAAAATCCTAACTCATTGATCGAAGAGTGCACCAGGAAAATGGACTAGGTAGCACAATCAACCTTAGGGTGATGGTTCGATAATCAACATGCTAAGGGTGAGATTATTGTCCATTTAACTACCAAGCAATAGAGATGCTAGGAGTATAGATTTCACACATCACGATTCACTTGTCGGCGCTCTGGTTGCGATAACACGAAACCGAGGAATGAATAATGATGGTGAGAAGTATCACTGTATCAAGAGTTCATAGGAGGGTGTGCAATTCCCATGACATTCTTGACGTAAAGATGGTAATACTCCAAGGTAGGACAGAACAAGAGCTAGATTAGCATTTTGATCTGCGGAACACAACTGTTTTGACCCAATCCTAGAAATGGATAAGGTACTGGAGTTTGTTTCTCCTAGTCATTCTGAACAGGATGGCTTGACAGACCACAAGGGTAATAGGCATCGATGAACATGAATGCACACATGCCATTGACTATCAGTTGATAGACGAAGGTTATAAAACAACTAAAGAGGGACAACTCAAAGGAACATATGATTTTCTGAGTTGTGGATGCATCGATTAGTAGGTTGAGAAAAGCTCAACATTCTTCCGGATAACCCATGCAGAAAGGTAGGACTGGCAGACTCACAATGTGGAATGGAGAACTCATCAAGAGCACTCTTGTTGTGATCTTTTGATCCAAAAAACTTCTGCCATAAGTGGTTCATAGTATTTGGAAGAAGGAAATACCACGAATCTCGAGGACTATCGCAAAGGTTACTAATATCTTAAAGGAACTAGCAACACTATCAACACGAGGTAAATAGGGTGAATTTTGGGCTCAAAAACCCAGGAGTAGAATACCTACATACTAAGTGGCATCACGAGATGCTTTCGAGAATGATGGCTAGAATCATCACACTGGGGACACAAAGCATGGCTAAGTTACTAGGTGATACTCTAGACACCTAGGGTCATAATAATAGCTCTAACATAAATGCTGGGGCAGTACCTCAACACACTAGTTTGTGTGGTTGATCTGGAACAAAGGAACTTCGGAATGGTCAGAAGGGATTTGCAAATGCATCAGATTATTTAGAAACCTGGGACGACTCGGACAGCATAACGACTGTAAATGCTCAAAAGATTTGAGACATCCTGCAAAATGATGGCATAACCGCTCAACATCACAATATCAAGGTTTCAAAACCAACTGGCGATACGCAGAAGTAGTAGGAACTGAACTAAGGCTTAAAGCCAACAATCCTATAGGTCTACAAATTAGTAACACGTGATCCTGATAAAAAGAAGACAAAGCCTAGTTCCTTAACCCCGTAGGAAGATAAGATGACTCGGATCAGAAGGGCATAAGGTATAAGGAGTAAAAGAGCCTTATGTTCCCAACCACAATCAATTCCCTTATATGATAGAGACAAAGGTGTCCCATCTTTCCATGAGATGATGGATATCGCTTAAGTGGAAATCGACTTTGACGATCCGACTACGAACGTGCGAGGACGTCGCGCCTTAGCAATCGCTAAACCAACTCCGAGAGGTTATTGACCACGCCGGAGCACGATCAACCTGACCACGAGGGTCTGTTTCCTGCGAGCAAACGAAGAACAAGCAAGAAACTGAGATTGCAATCTGGGTATTGCGAATATAAGATGAAAGCTTTATTGATCAAGGTGGGGTTCTGAGACGTCTTTGTCTGGTCGTTGAACACAAACGGAGTACGCGAAGTTGCAGCTATGGCGAACTTTAATCTAAACAAAACCCAAAGTCTAAACGGTGCCCTAAGGGCTGTATATATGGAGGAAGAGGGGGGGAATTTCGTGGCCTTTGGTGGAGGGGTCCGAAATCAACCCTATCTCTTGTTTCCCCACACATACGGACTCTAAAAATAGCCTATACTTATGTATTTCGAAATTACATGGGCCTGGCCCAATAATAAGGTGACACGGCACCTAGAATAGCCTCGGGACAAAATTTATGAAGTGGCATCTTGTATATTTCGTCCAAGGCTTCATGCACCCATTATGGTGGCTTCAAAGTCCTGAAATCATCACTTGTAACTCCGTTCTTGTTCCCCTTGCGCATGCCATCATCTCCATGCTTGTTCGTGCTCCAATGTCCATCCTTCTCCAAGCTAGGCCCTTCATTTGTAAGCAAAACAAATGTATCCAATTTAGGCAACATCATATTCTCATGAACATTAGAATCATTACCAAGAAACGGAAGTACCTGATAATTCGTGTGCTCTAGTAATTGGTCCAGTATATGTAGCAGTAGGGGCTGTGGGTGTAACAATGGTATTGATGTCCTCATCATCCTCCCCTTCTTGAAATGAAGTCGTCCTCGACGGAAGCTCATCTTCCTCACCCAAATAAGGCTTCAAACCTGCAATGTTAAAAGTGGGACTAACCCCAAAATCTGCAGGCAGCTCAAGTTTATATGCATTATCATTTATTTTCTCTAACACCTTAAAAGGTCCGTCAGCACGTGGCATTAGCTTTGATTTGCACAAATCAGGAAATCTATCCTTACGCAAACGTAACCAAACAAGATCTCCAGGTGCAAACACAACATGTTTTCTACCCTTATCTCCAGCAAGTTTATATTTAGCATTCATACGCAAAATGTTTTCCTTAGTTAACTCATGCATTTTTAAAATCAATTCAGCACGTTGTTTAGCATCAAAATTAACCTTCTCCGAAGATGGAAGAGGCAACAAATCAATAGGTGCACGAGGTAGGAAACCATACACAATTTCAAAAGGGCACATCTTAGTAGTAGAATGCAACGAACGATTATAAGCAAATTCAGTATGAGGCAAGCATTCTTCCCACATTTTCTTATTATTTTTCAAAACACCCCTAAGCATAGTAGACAATGTTCTATTGACTACTTCAGTTTGTCCATCAGTTTGGGGGTGACAAGTAGTACTAAAAAGCAGTTTAGTCCCCAACTTAGCCCATAAACATCTCCAAAAGTGGCTAAGAAATTTAGTATCACGATCTGAAACAATAGTATTTGGCACACCATGCAAGCGAATAATTTCACGAAAGAACAAATCAGCAACTTTAATAGCATCATCGCTTTTATGACATGGTATAAAGTGTGCCATTTTCGAGAATCTATCCACGACAACAAATATGCTATCCCTCCCCTTCTTTGTTCGAGGTAAACCTAAAACAAAGTCCATAGGTATATCCTCCCAAGGAACACTAGGTACAGGCAAAGGCATATATAAACCATGAGGATTGAGTCGTGACTTAGCTTTCTGACATGTAGTGCAGCGAGCAACAAAGTGCTCAACATCCCGTCTCATCTTTGGCCAAAAGAAATGTGTAGCAAGTACGTCCTCCGTCTTCTTCACGCCAAAGTGTCCCATTAGTCCTCCTCCATGTGCCTCCTGCAACAACAAAAGACAAACGGAGCTAGCTGGAATGCATAGCTTGTTAGCACGGAAAACAAATCCATCATTAACGACGAACTTGTTCCAAGTTGTTCCTTCTTTACAATTGTGCAATACATCTTTAAAATCAGCATCATGCACATATTGATCTTTGATGGTCTCCAAACTAAATATTTTGAAGTCAAGTTGTGAAAGCATATATAGCGACGAGACAATGCATCAGCAACAACATTTTCTTTACCCTTCTTGTGTTTAATGACATAAGAGAAAGTCTCAATGAATTCAACCCATTTAGCATGTCTACGATTCAGTTTAGCTTGACTTTTAATATGTTTCAAAGATTCATGATCAGAATGTATAACAAATTCTTTGGGCCATAAATAATGTTGCCATGTTTCTAAAGTCCGAACAAGAGCATATAATTCTTTATCATAAGTAGAATAATTCAGACTAGGCCCACTCAATTTTTCAGAAAAGTATGTAACAGGTTTGCCATCTTGTAATAACACACCTCCTAATCCAATTCCGCTAGCATCACATTCAAGCTCAAAAGTCTTATTAAAATCAGGAAGTTGGAGTAAAGGAGCATGTGTCAACTTATCTTTCAACACGGTGAAGGCTTCTTCCTGTGCGGTACCCCAAACAAAAGGCACATCCTTCTTTGTAAGCTCATTGAGAGGTGCAGCAATGGTGCTGAAATCTCTCACAAAACGCCTATAGAATCCAGCGAGGCCAAGAAAACTCCTCACTTGTGTGACCGTTTTGGGCTGCGGCCAACTCTCAATAGCTTCAATCTTGGCTTTATCAACTTCAATTCCCTATGGAGTAACAACATAGCCAAGAAAAGACACTCAGTCGGTGCAAAAGGTGCACTTCCCAAGGTTACCAAACAAACGTGCATCACGTAGAGCAATAAAAACAGCACGTAAATGTTCCAAATATTCCTCCAAAGATCTGCTATAAATCAATATGTCATCAAAGTAAACTACCACAAATCGTCCAATGAAAGCACGTAAAACTTCGTTCATTAATCTCATGAAAGTACTAGGTGCATTAGTTAACCCAAAAGGCATGACTAACCACTCATATAATCCAAACTTAGTTTTAAATGTTGTTTTCCATTCATCCCCCAATTTCATACGAATTTGATGGTATCCACTACGCAAATCAACTTTGGAGAATATCATAGAGCCACTCAATTCATCAAGCATATCATCTAGCCTAGGAATAGGATGACGATAACGAATAGTAATATTATTAATGCCTCTACAATCAACACACATACGCGATGTACCATCCTTTTTTGGCACTAGAATAATAGGAACAACACAAGGACAAAGGGATTCGCGTATATAACCTTTGTCAAGAAGCTCTTGTACTTGACGCATAATCTCCTTCGTCTCCTCTGGATTGGTACGGTATGGCGCACGGTTTGGCAGTGAAGCACCGGGAATTAAGTCAATCTGATGCTCAATCCATCGAATAGGCGGTAATCCTAGTGGCACGTCTTATGGAGAGACGTCAGTGAACTCCTGCAAAATGTTAGTGACAGCAGGAGGCAAAGAGGAAGGCACGTCCTCGAATGAAAATAATGCCTCTTTGCACACAAAAGCATAGCAAACAGATTTGCTAAAATCTAGCTCATCAATATCAGATTTAGTGGCAAGTAAACATGCACTTTTCAATTTAATTTCAGAAGCAACACTAGATGGTTTACTATTAGGATTCATTTGTTGCTCAAATTCTTTTGCCACAATCTGATTTTCACTCTTATTTTTCTCCTGTTTTGCTTTATTAGCTCTATTAAGATCATCTGTCAAAATGGACTCAGGAGTCATAGGAAGCAAAGTAATATTTTTATCCTTATGAACAAGAGTATACTAATTGTTTCTACCATGGTGTACAGAATTTTTATCAAATTGCCATGGTTGACCAAGTAATAAGGAACATGCTTGCATAGGTACCACATCACAATCAACATAATCAGCATATGTAGAGATACTAAAATGCACACGAACAGTACGTGTTACCTTAACCTTGCCGCTGTTGTTGAACCATTGGATGTAGTAAGGATGTGGATGTGGTCTTGTGGTGAGAGATAGCTTCTCCACCATCTCCATGCTAGCCAAGTTGTTGCAGCTCCCTCCATCTATGATGACGCGCACAGAACGTTCCTTCACAACTCCCTTTGTATGGAACAAATTGTGCCTCTGATGTTGCTCAGCTTGTGTAACTTGCACACTCAAAACACGTTGAGAAACTAAACATTCATACCTGTCAGCGTCTTCAGGAGCCATGTATTGCGCCTCATGATCAGAATCATCTCCACTATGTTCTTCACTTGTAATAAGGGCTAAAGTCTCCTCATCATAGTCACTAGCAGACTCATACCCACCATCCTCAGTAGCAATCATCACACGCTGAGATTTGCATTCTCTCACATAATGACCTCTCCCCTTACAACGACGACAAATAATATCACTTGTGTGCCCTGTTGATGCCATGGAAGAAGAAGAGCTCTGTGTAGGCCCGGCGGGTGCGCTCTTGGCAGATAGTGGTGGTTGTGCCTGCATTCTTGTATCACGGCTGGAGGTAGCAGCTGATGGAGGTGCTGGTGTAGTGGAAGTAGAGGATGCACGCGGTGTCCATGATGAAAGTCGACCTGCAGAAAAGTTAGTTCGCGCTAATGCTTGTCGATCCTGCACTTCACGTTCAGCTTTACAAGCAAGATGGAATAAATGAGTGATATTAGTATACTCCTTATACTCTAGAATGGTCTGAATCTCTCTATTTAATCCACCTATAAAACGTGCAAGTATAGCTTCATTCTCCTCAACAATACCACATCTAATCATGTCAGTTTGTAATTCCTGATAATATTCTTCTACAGAATTTTTTCCTTGTCTTAAACGCTGCAATTTTTGAAGCAATTCACGTTGATAATATGGTGGAACCCAACGAGTACGCATAGCAGTTTTCAAAGCAGCCCAAGTAGTTGGAATAGGATATAATCTACAATGTTCAGACCACCATACACATGCAAAACTAGTGAAAGCACAAACAGCAGCGGCAACCCGTCTCTCCTCGGGATATTGTAAACATGTAAAACATTGTTCAGTTTATAAATCCCAAGTAAGATATATATCAGGAACATATCTACCCTCAAATGGTGGAATATTCAATTTTAGTTTCGGAATATGGTCATTATCTCGTACCTAAGGTGGTAGTGCAGGCCTACTGTTGCGAATATATACCTGAGGTCGACCTGCTGGTGGTGGTGCTGGTGGCTACATGTAGTTCTGATTTTGATCAACCTCATCCCCATAATAGTCCTCCACCTCTGCAGTAACAGCAGGAGCTATAGAAGCACCAACAGCAGTAGCAGCAGCACCAGAATTTTGTCCTGGCTCAATAGGAACACGCTGTGCTCGTCCATACTGATTCGGAAGGGGGCGTTGTTGTAGTTGTTGTTGTTGTAGAGGTGCGATAGGTGCAGCCGGCGGTGGTTGTGGAAAATGCGCGAGCAATTCATTAAACTTGCTATCAAGCTTTGTTTCGAACGTCTTCTCAATGCCATCTATCTTCTCCATGGCCTCGTCAAATCTGTTTAGCACATCTTGCACCGGTCCACTCATCATTTGCTGAAATTTATCATGTAGTTGTTTGTTCATCAGGTTCTCCCAATCAGTCTCATCGGCTTGTGATCCTACCATGGTTAGCAGCAAATAGAAACACACAAGAATATGATCCTACAGACTACTAAGGAGTGGTGGTGGTGTATCACAAACCCGTGAAGCAAATCTCAAATTCTTACCAGTTCTTACCCAGCAGCAGGCGGTGATCGGCAACTGTTGTAGTCAAAACTCTCAAATCTTGGATAGAGCAATTACCAGGGAGAGTCAAACGCACGACGTAGATGTATGTGGAGCTGGGAAGGCTTATAAAATGGTAGCAAAAAGGGTCAACAATAATCAATTCAGAGATGCAAAGTTGAATAAACGCTCAACGACGGTACTATGCTGGTCCTAGGCTAGACTGTGCTAGAGACGCGAGCCTAGAACACCAACAAAATCACGGCGCGGCACGTAAACAAGGGAGGAGCAAACTCTGAAAAAAAATTCTCTTTTTTCCCCTTTTTTGCACTTTTTTTTCCTCTTTTTTTCCTCTTTTTTTTGCTCCACAACAATTCTTTTTCGAAAAAGTCTACAAATGGTCTAAAAACTGCCTAGCCAGAATTTTCCAGACTTGGTTTTTTTTGAGTTTGGAACTATTTATCTACTGCGGGTAGCACGGAAATTGGGGAGTCCTTCTCTGTCCCGACTCGGAGTATGGCGTGATCTAGAAAACCAAAACAGAGTAACAAAATACTGGACTCGGAATAGGACTGGTGGCGGAGATGAAATTGGTGGAACTCGGACTGGTGGCGGAGATGAATCTGGTGGAACTCGGACTGGTGGCGGAGATGAATCTGGTGGAACTCGGACAGGTGGCGGATATATGTTGCAGGTGGACTCGGATTGGTGTGATGGCATCGGATATGTGGTGGCGTATATGGATTCAGATTGGCGGTGAATATGTGGTGGTGGTATATGGCAGCAGCGACGATGATGATGCGGTGGTGATATATGGCAGCGGTGACGTGACAACCTGTGAACAGAACTCGAAACTCTAAAAGACTAGATGCTAAGACCAGCAACTTGACACGACGATGCAACTGCAAATTCAACAAAGCAAATACAGAAAAGATTATGCAAAGGCTCAGATTGGTTCGGATGGGATGAACTAACCCTATTTTTTTGGCTTTTTCGTGGACTATAGGTATGAAGAACAGACTCGATCTAAACTACGAAAAACTATAAAATCTCACCGAGCTACCTGGAAATCTGATACCACTTGATAGAGGCAAAGGTGTCCCGTCTTTCGATGAGATGATGGATATCGCTTAGGTGGAAATCGACTTTGACGATCCAACTACGAACGTGCGAGGACGTCGCGCCTTAGCAATCGCTAAACCAACTCCGAGAGGTTATTGACCATGCCGGAGCACGATCAACCTGACCACGAGGGTCTGTTTCCTGCGAGCAAACGAAGAACAAGCAAGAAACTGAGATTGCAATCTGGATATTACGAATATAAGATGAAAGCTTTATTGATCAAGGTGGGGTTCTGAGACGTCTTTGTCTGGTCGTTGAACACAAACGAAGTACGCGAAGTTGCAGCTATGGCGAACTTTAATCTAAACAAACCCAAAGTCTAAACGGTGCCCTAAGGGCTGTATATATGGAGGAAGAGGGGGGAATATCGTGGCCCTTGGTGGAGGGGTCCGAAATCAACCCTATTTCTTGTTTCCACACACATACGGACTCTAAAAATAGCCTATACTTATGTATTTCGAAATTACATGGGCCTGGCCCAATAATAAGGTGGCGCAACACCTAGAATAGCCTCGGGATGAAATTTATGAAGTGGCATCTTGTATATTTCGTCCAAGGCTTCATGCACCCATTATGGTGGCTTCAAAGTCCTGAAATCATCACTCGTAACTCCGTTCTTGTTCCCCTTGTGCATGCCTTCATCTCCATGCTTGTTCGTGCTCCAATGTCCATCCTTCTCCAAGTGAGGCCCTTCATTTGTAAGCAGACAAATGTATCCAATTTTGGCAGCATCATATTCTCATGAACATTAGAATCATTACCAAGAAACGAAAGTACCTGATAATTTAATTGGCGGGCGCGTGCTCTAGTAATTGGTCCAGTATATGTAGCAGTAGGGGCTGTGGGTGTAACAATGGTATTGATGTCCTTATCATTATATAACTAAAGAATTTCTAGACTCAACTTCGACCAGTTTGGCTTGGTAATCCTACAGGCAGTCAAGCTCTGATACCAAAGCTGTCAGGACCCCGATCCAATGCCACACCGATCTAGCATGTAACACTTCTTATCACTTTGCGGCCTCACGCACGGTATTCCCACGGGTGTCGCCTTACCAGGTATCCACTTTCACTTCTCTATGAACTGTTATTGGCAACCCAGAAGTCCTTTACCGCGGACCGGCAATTCGAATAGATGATGTTAACCCTGCAGGGGTGTACTTCTTCATACATGTTTCCACCACTTAGCGTTTGCACACGACATGTGCTCTAAAGACTTCAAGCGAAAGCCGACGTGGGTGTAGACCATGACCTACCTAAACACTCAAGTCTCTAGTCCAGGTTTATCGCTTATTCAGGTTCCATCCGCAGGGATTCCGGTCAAGGTTTCCACATACAGCCCCGAACGATGTGTACAGGGTTCCGCGACACCAAACGGGCGCCCGGTATACCCGGCCACGTGCCTACCGCATCACAGCCCACCCCTCCGGTCAGCGCTGCGCACGACCTCCAGCATACTACAAACACCAGAAACTACTTGCAACTCCTGGACAGAGGATAAGGGTGATTAAGAAGTCGAGCGGGGTCATATTTCAGGGCCCAATGCATGGTAGTAGCTGTTTCATGGCTCACAAACACAGAACTCAGTTGCTTAGGACGGCTTCAATGAGACAACCCACCATGTACTCCTACATGGCCTCCCACCACTACCTTTACCAAATCGTGTTCACACACTTAGCTCACACACAGTAGGACATGTTCACACACCTTTGATTCATCCCGAATGAATCAGACGTGACTCAACTCTAAGCAGTAGCAGGCATGACAAACAAGCATGAATGAGTAGGCATATCAGGGCTCAAACAACTCCTACTCATGCTAGTGGGTTTCATCTATTTACTGTGGCAATGACAGGTCATGCCGAGGATATAGGGATTCAGCTACCACAGCAAGTAACAGATGAATCATCGTTGTCCTAACGCAGTAAAAGAGAGCAGGAGCGAGAGAGTAGGATTGTATCGGAATAAACAAGGGTTTTTTGCTGGCCTAGCACTTCCGAAGAGGATAATACTCTTCATCGGTGTCATCAAACTCATTGTCGAAACCACGTCTACTGAGAGGGGACAAATACCGGCAAACAAGACCACAATCAATGCAATGCAACAATATGATGTATGATCATGACATGTCAATATGTTGTGTTCTGAGCTAATGCAACTAGCAACAGGTTAAATGAAGTTGGTTTGAATCCAAGATTCAAATTCAAACTCCATATGTGGAAATTCAAACTCCACATAAGGCATTTCAAATGCCATTAATTCGAATTGTCATATACAGTAGCTTTAGGTTGCTCAAACATGCATGAAAATGCCATAAAAAGATTCCTTGTATTTTTCTGATAATTTTTCATATATAAATTATTTCATTCTGAGCTACGGTTGATTTCCTATGATTTTAAAAAGTTTTAACTATTTTCTAAAATAAATAAATCGTTTAGATTTATTTAAAATCCAGAAAAGGGTTTATTGCATCATCACTGCGTCAGGATGACATCAGCGAGTCAACAGGGCGGTCCAGGTCAAACCTGACGTGTGGGGGCCACACGTCTGTGACAGAGGGCTGTTTAGCTCACTAACAGGTGGGACCGGTCAACGGCCATGTCAGCAAAGTCAATGCTGACGCGTGGGTCCAGTCGGGTTGGATTAGTTCTAACTAATTTCGTTAGTTGGTTAATTGAACGGATGGGGCCCATGTGTGAGTGGGTCAGGGGGCTAATTAGTGGCGTCTTAGACACTAATGACGGTGCCACGTCAGCTCACCGGTGGTTAGCCGCCGGCGACCAAACAGGGCAGTGGAGGCGCTCGGGAAAATGCCCATAGGGCTCGGTTTTGGACGCGGTTTGCGGCTACGGAAAGCTAAGAGTCTTGCGCATCCAACGGAGGCAACAACTCGCGCCAGAGTGGACTAAATCAACGACGGCGACAACTTCTGTGGCGGCCGGAGTTCGAGCGAGCTCGGGTTCGGTGTTAGAGAGCACGGCAGAAGGAGCTGGTGCATGCGTTCGGCTCATGGGAGCACGGTGACACGGCTCAAAAGCGGGCGGAGGCAGCTCTGGCCGCGGCAGCGACATGGCACGGCGGCGGTGAGATTCGGGCACGGCGGTGAAGCTAGCTGGGGGCGCAAAAAGCAGAGAGAGGAGAGGGGGGAGACATAGTAGCTCACAGGGAGGATGGGGAGAGGGTCAGCATGCTCGAGGAAGGCTTGACGGCGGAGGAAACCCGGCTGCAATCTCCCGTGGCCGAGGAAGAAGATGAGGTCGAGGACGACGCGTCGGGGCTCTTCCGGTCGCCTGAGCCGACGGAGAGGGCTACGGCGATGATTCAGAGCTCCTGGACTGCTCAAGGGTAGGAGGGAGAGGCGGTGGCCGCGACTATGGCGGCAGCGACCTCGCAGGCGTCTCGGCCATGGTGGAGAGGGCGAGAGGGAGACAAGGGGGAGAGTGTGGGGCGGTCAGAGCGATCCAGATGGCTCTCGCGGGTCTGTCCGCGGTGCCACGCAAGCTAGCAGGCAGGAGGTGGCATGGGCGCGTGTGTGCACACAGCAAGCACGTGCTTGGCGTCCTTCTAGCGCGGTGGATACGACGACTGGCAGCGCCAGTCAGCTGGGCCAGAGTAGATGGGCCGCCTGGTAAGTGCTCCGGGTAGGTTCTCTCTCTCTGGTTTTCCTATTTATTAATGTTTTCTATTTTCTGCAAGTGGTTTTGATTTGATTTAAAACATCAAATCATTTTTTAACTTTCTGTAAATTGTATGTGAGATCTGGAACTAGTCCAAGGTCACAGGCAACTTACAAAAATATTTGAACTTTATTTCTTATATAACAGAAATAAATTCAACTCAAATATGTCATTGGTTTAAGTCAAAGGCCCAAAATAAATATTTTTGTGATTCCAAAAATATTGGTTTGAGTTTTACCTCTTACCAATATTTTCACAGAGTAACAGGAACATTCCTTTGGACTCATTTGATGAGAATTAAATGTTGATTACTTTTAAAAGGCTTCTGAGGCTTTGAAAATCCCCTCAATTCAAATTTCAGAATTTAGACATGATGATCATGCAAGGACAAGCAAAGGTTAAACTAGGGCTGTGACATGCTTGATTTCGACTCCGAAGACATCGACGGTATGGACCACGATGCCGGAGAAGAACCGGAACCACCGCCCATAGGGCGCTGGACAGCCACCTCATCATATGATATATATATATGGTGGACACACCCAAAGAAAGCAATGGTGATGAGGCAACGGAGGATAACCCCCTTGAGAAACAACCTAAGCGTCTGCGTCAGCAGCGCTGCTCTAAGCCCCGCCATAGCAAAAATAGCGATACTCGCACAAGAGACAATAGCACTCCGGATGATGCCGAAGACGAAAACAATCCCGCCCATCCATGCTTCGAGCAAGCCGGACGGGAGGATGGGCAAGCTAGCCATGAAAAACAGGCAATGGACGGAGACTTAGAGGATGACAATTACATGCCCCTCTCCAAAGACGAGGTGAGCCTCAGCGACAAAGAATTTATCGTGCATGAGGATCCCGTCGAGCAGGAGCGCTTCAAGCACCGGCTTATAGCCACTGCAAAAAGCTTGAAGAAAAAGTAGCAGCAGCTTCAAGCTGATCAAGATCTACTAACTGATAGATGGACTGAGCTCCTGGCAGCTGAGGAATACGGACTCAAGCACCCAAACAAAAGTTACCCAAAGCGCATGTTGTTACCTAAATTCGAGGAGGAGGCACTAGAGCCTACACTACCAGCACGGGATGTGGCTGACCGGCCACCTCATGGCCGAGATAAAGCGGCATATCAGCCCGAACACGAGCCTGCACCCCGTCGCCAAACAAATAAAAACTCGAAGGCCCAGGCTACACGCATGACCTGCGAGACAAATTGTAAAACAAAGTAGGACAATCAAGATCAATCTACGGATCACGGGGGCGTGCCCCAATGCGTGACAATGACCGCAATCCGGCCGGGCTGAATACAACAGACCAGACTCAGTTGAACTGCGTCATGATGTAGCCCGGCATAGAGGCACCGCAAACCCCCTATGCTTCACTGATGTAGTAATGGAGCATGAATTCCCAGAAGGGTTTAAGCCCATGAATATCGAGCCCTACGATGGGACTACAGACCCCGCGGTATGGATAGAATATTTCCTTCTCCAGATTCACATGGCCCGCGGGGATGATCTACATGCCATCAAGTACCTCCCACTAAAACTCAAGGGACCGGCGCGACATTGGCTAAATAGTTTGCCGGCAAACTCCATTGGAAGTTGGGAGAACCTGGAAGACGCATTCCTGGATAACTTCCAGGGCACTTATGTGCGACCACCGGATGCTAATGATTTAAGTTACATAACCCAACAACCCGGAGAGTCAGCCAGGAAATTCTGGACTCGATTCCTAACTAAAAAGAACCAAATTGTCGACTGTCTAAATGCCGAAGCCCTAGCAGCCTTTAAGCATAACATCCATGACGAGTGGCTTGCCCGACACCTCGGCCAAGAGAAACTGAAGTCCATGGCAGCCCTCATGACACTCATGACCCGCTTTTGTGCGGGCGAGGATAGCTGGCTAGCTCGTAGCAACAGCACATCAAGAAATCCTGGCAGCTCAGATGCCAGAGACAGCAACGGAAAGCCCCGACGCAGCAGACACAAGCATCGCGATAATGGCAATAACGCTGAAGACACGGACGTCAACGCCGGATTCAGTGGCTCTAAGTCCGGTCAGCGGAAAAAGCCTTTCAAAAGAAACAATTCAGGCCCGTCCAGTCTAGGCCGCATACTCGATCACTCATGTCAAATTCACGGCACCCCTGATAAACCAGCCAACCACACCAACAGAGAATGTTGGGTGTTCAAACATGCCGACAAGTTGAATGCCGAAAACAAGGAAAGGGGGCCGCATAGTGATGACGATGAGGAGCCTCGGCTGCCGAACACAGGAGGACAGAAGAAATTTCCTCCCCAAATAAGAACGGTAAATATGATATATGCAACCCATATTCCCAAGCGGGAACGGAAGTGTGCAGTAAGGGATGTCTACGCGATGGAGCCAGTCGCCCTAAAGTTCAACCCATGGTCTTCTTGTCCGATCACCTTCGATGGCAGGGACCATCCGACTAGTATCCATCATGGCGGTTCGGCCGCGCTGGTCCTCGACCCCATCGTTGACGGATTCCACCTCACACGAGTCCTTATGGACGGTGGCAGCAGCCTGAACCTGCTCTATCAGGATACAGTGCGCAAAATGGGCATCGATCCCTCAAGGATCAAACACACCGAAACCACCTTTAAAGATGTGATACCAGGTGTAGAGGCCTATTGCACGGGCTCAATCACACTGGAAGTAGTCTTCGGATCCCCGGACAACTTCCGAAGCAAGGAGTTATGTCACGCCCAATATGCAACCCTATCCAAGAGGAACTCGAAGGTCCCACCAAGGATAGACCCGCATATTGAAACGCTTTTGCAAGGTGGATATCATTACATCAACATTACATAAATAGATGGGGATACATACAAGAGGCATACAATGCCACACGAATACAACAATACATCATCCATAAGATCAACATCCGACTACGGATGAAACACAAACAGAAGCTCAAACGACATCCACCCTGCTAGCCCAGGCTGCCGACCTGGAACCTATCCCCTGATCAAAGAAGAAGTAGAAGAAGAACTCCAAAACAAGTAACATCGCTCCCGCGTCATGATCATCGCATAAACCTGTACCTGCAACTGTTGTTGTAGTAATCTGTGAGCCACGAGGACTCAGCAATCCCATTACCATGGGTATCAAGACTAGCAAAGCTTAATAGGAAAGGAAGGGGTAAAGTGGTGAGGTTGCAGCAGCGACTAAGCATATATGGTGGCTAACATACGCAAAAGAGAGCGGGAAGAGAGCAAACGAACGGTCGTCAACTAGTAATGATCAAGAAGTGATCCTGAGCTCCTACTTACGTCAATCATAACACATAAATCGTGTTCACTTCCCGGACTCCGCCGAAAAGAGACCATCACGGCTACACACGCGGTTGATGCGTTTTAATTCGGATCTGGTGTCAAGTTATCTACAACCGGATATTAACAAATTCACATCTGCCACATAACCGCAGGCACGGCTCTCGAAAGTTTATACCCTGCAGGGGTGTCCCAACTTAGCCCATGATAAGCTCTCACGATCAACGAAGGATATTCCTTCTCCCAGGAAGACCCGATCAGTCTCGGAATCCCGGTTTACAAGACATTTCGACAATGGTAAAACAAGACCAGCAAAGCCGCCCGATGCGCCGACAATCCTGATAGGAGCTGCACATATCTCGTTCTCAGGGCAACACCGGATGAGCGAAGCATACAGGTACCGACGTAACCAAAGTTGCCAAGGGATGGTCCCGCACGGTGCTCTAGTTTGGGCCAACACTTAGACAAGCATTGGCCCGGGGGGCTAAAATAAAGATGACCCTCGGGTTAATTACTCCCAAGGGAAAGGTATAGGTGGTAGGCAAATGTAAAACCAATGTTGGGCCTTGCTGGAGGAGTTTTATTCAAAGCGAACTGTCAAGGGGGTCCCATAAATCACCCAACCGCGTTAGGGACGCAAAATCCAGGAACATAATACCAATATGACGGAAACTAGGGCGGCAAGAGTGGACCAAAACACCAGGCATAAGGCTGAGCCTTCCACCCTTTACCAAGTAAATAGATGCATTAATAATATAAGAGATATGGTGATATCCCAACATAATCATGTCCACCATGGAGCAATCTTCAACTTCACCTGCAACTAACAACACTATAAGAGGGGCTGAGCAAAGCGGTAACATAGCCAAGCAATGGTTTGCTAGGAAGGGTGAAAAGGTTAGGGCTGACATGGAAATTTGGGGAAGCTTGAAGAACAAGTGAATAGGAAGCGCAGCATAGCGATAGAACGAAGCAACTAGCATAGCAATGATAGTAGTGAGATCCAGGGTAGCGGTCATCTTTCCTGAAATCCCGCTAGGAAGAAGAACGAGACTGTGAAGAAGATGAAGCCACGAAGACGAACCAAGCGTAGACGAACGAATCCTCACGATCACAACGAAACGGAAACTATCGAGAAGAAGCACACAACATGGTAAACACACCACACATAGACAAGACATGATGCATGACAAAGCTAGATGAGGCTACTCATGGCAAGAGATGATGCAAACAAGAACAACATAACAAGGCAAGTTTAAATGAGGGCGGAAACAACATATGACAATTCCGATAAGTCCCCATATGCAAATTTCGAAATTGGTCCTGATCTGAATAAACCTTATATTCAAGTTTTTAAACAGCAAGTTCAGATGCACCACGATGAACTACACGAAATTCTAGTCAAGTTACATATAAAGTTTATTAGATTCGGAGCTACGGCCTAGAAGATATGAGCAAAACAAGTTAAACTTGGCATTGATGCAAAATGCATACAAACATCAAGCAAACACCCCACAACAAGGATGCAACATGATAATATGAAACTTCATGCAAAATCAAGCAACTTTCATATAGAGCACACTCAAAACGGAGCAACGGTTCAACGCATACACTCTATACAAGTTTAAAGGACAAGCTGTCCAAAACAGCAACTAGGCATCAAGCAAGCATCAAAACAATATGGTACAGCACCTCAACATAAGAACAAAAGGCATGGGCATAAAGTACAGGTAAAGCATGACAAAACATGAACACTGAGCCATCTTCAGAAACTACTAGAACATGCTCAAAAGGACATGGCAAGATTGCAAATAATAACAGTTTCAGGCTTGGCAGAAATAACATCAGGTTGCAATGTTTAGAGCTATCAAATAACATGTTACATGAACTTAACATGGCAAACAAATACATGGCATGAATCTACTAACTGCATATAACAAAAGTCCCTTACTGACCATGAGACAAAAGGGCACAGAAGATATGATGGCACCCATGTAAACATAGCAAGTGATATGACAGATTCAGACATGGCAGGAACAACAATAGGTAGGCATGTTGGTGAGCTTTAACCACTCACCATAGAGCAATACATGGCATGAAAATGTGACCAACAGTAAGATGGAATATTTATGAAGATGAACATGGCAAGATTGAGTTCATAGCATGCTTGGATCACTAACAACAACCATGGCAACATTGAACTTAATGTTAACAGGCTGACAACAACATTATTTAGCAAGTTTGGAGCAAGAAAACAACAAGTTACAGCAGGCTATAAATGCAACCAGGGGCATGAATGGATAGAGCATGACATGTATAACAAAACATCCTTAGTGAACATCTCCAGATTATGCATAGAATTACTTGTAGCAGCAGGTTTACATAGCATCATGATATAGCAGATTCAGACTAGCAAAACAGTAACAACAAGTACCCTATTTCACGAGGTCGATGCACTTAGTACAAGACTCACAAAAATTCATGGCTTGCACCCCTGTAAAAATATGACATGATGTATCACAAAACGCATGTAGACATCAAGCTCATAGGATGCACACATCAAATGCAACAAAAATGACAAATCATCAAGTTATAACAGTTTCAGCAGATTAACATCATATAGCACTCTTGCAACAATGATTCGGGCATCAAGATGATCTCAAACAAGCATGTCACAATGGAATGACATGTAGAGCATCTCATGATGAACATTTTGATATATCATGCACGCAAAACGGAGCAGTATGTAAGGAGATATGGCATGTCAAACATAGCATCAGAAAGTTGAAAATCTCAGGGACTTAGTGGAATTTTTACCCTCCGAAAAGTTGGACGGGGTCGAGCGGGACGAGGAGATCCGGGCACGGGGGCGCCGTTTGGATCATGGGCCTGGTGGATCTGGTCCACCCGACCAGATCCGATGAGGGAGGAGCTCCGGCGAGCTATTCCGGCGAGGCGACGATGGCGGGGCCGGTCGGACTGGGCGGAGGAGTGTCGGGGACGGCGAGGTAGTCCGGTGGCCGGCGCTGGGCGGCACGGCACGGGCGCGGCGGTGGCGGGCTTCCGGCGACGAGGCGGGCGGAGGCGCTCGCGGGCGGCGGAGAAAACGGCGGCGGGGTCGGTCATCGACGGCGGGAGGCCTGAGCCAAGGCGGCGGGGACGGCGCGGTCGGCTGGCGGCGCCCGGAGGCG
>NC_041391.1:435933493-435953082 GCF_002162155.2 Triticum dicoccoides | reverse complement strand
AGACGGCGGCAGGGACGGGTGTCACGCACGGGTTGGCCGGATGGTGGCGGCGGACATGTCCGGCGACGGGACGAACATGTCCGGCTACGGGAGGAGGAAGATGGCTAGGGTTTCATCCGCGAAAATGGAAGGGGAGGGACGTTTATATAGGTAGAGGGAGCTAGGAGAGTCTAAATGAGGAGCGGTTTTCGGCCACGCGGTCATGATCGAATGACCAAGAGCATGGAGGGGGTTTGGATGGGTTTTAGGCCACTTTGGAGGGGTGTTGGGCTGCAACACAAAGAGGGCTTTTACGGTTACCCGGTTAACCGTTGGAGTATCAAACGGTCTCCAAATGGCACGAAACTTGACAGGCGGCCTACAGGTGTTTACCAAGGCCGCTTGGCAAACCTCGTTCCATTCCGAGAAGGTTTAACACTCGCACACAAAAAGAGACAAGAGGGGGACGCCGGAGGACATAGGAGTGCCGGATTGCAAAATGGACAACGGGGAAAATGCTCGGATGCATGAGACGAACACGTATGCAAAATGAGATGCACATGATGACATGATAAAATGCAACACGCAAGCAAATGACATGGCAACAACGACGAATAACTAGAAGACACCTAGCGCATCGAAACCGGGGTGTTACAAGTTAATCTTTGATATCGTCCCCTTCTGCAGTGGCTATCACGCACTGCTCGGACGAACCGCATTTGCTAGATTCAATGCGGTAGCGCATTATGCATGCCTCAAGCTCAAGATGCCAGGACCTCGCGGGGTTATAACAGTCAATGGAAACACAGAGCGCTCCCTCCGTATGGAGGAGCACACTGCGTCCCTCGCGGTAGAAGTACAGAGCAAAGTTCTTAGGCAGACCTCCAATTCGGCAATAAATCCCCCAGACACCGCCAAGCGAGTCTGAAGTACTCTGCAACAGGATCGTCCGGCACGTCTAGAGCTCACCTAGAAATTCGGCCTCCGTCCTATTCCCAGTCAAGCGGCGAAGTTTGTGCCGCGCGTACATAATTACGCACTTAAAATACCATGGGCATAGATGGAGGCACAGCTAGAATGCGGTCTACAATGCGGCTCAACCGCCCCAGGATCCGTATACCTTCACCCCTTTTCTTTCTTTCAGGTCCCTATTTTCTGGAGGCTCTTCCGATAGCCCGATTATCGGACCCATCACGGGACGGAAACACCAAGGAGGAAAGGAGCTTTTGTGTACAAGGGAATCCTCAGGTGGTCTCTGATAACGATCGCTATACCTGTTTTACATACCCACACGCAGCTCGTTCTTGCTTAGGACATGTCAAATAGTCCTATTCTGCTTATCGCACTACTTGTATACATACGCCTTGACGTATTATTTAAATAACAATGGAAAATAATGTACAGCATCAGCTTACTATTACATTTCTTTATCTTTTTCCTTGACTGTTTATTTATTACAAATTGCACCTGTACATTTTGGTACGTTCAGCTTGCCAGGGGCTTCAGTGTACCCCATAACACGGCAAGAAAAGTCCGAACACTTTCAATAGTGCGGCACCCCGAACTTATAGCATTATATGCATCATCTCCGAATCATGTCTTGGGTCAATAGTTGGGTTTGCCTGGCTCCCATGTTTTGTTGCCTTACATTCCGCTACATCGGCTAAGGTGGCATAGGGAGAACTACTGCGATTGTGTCCCGGTTCTTCCGGACGAGCACCTCAGTAGAGAAAGCCGAAAACTGACTGTCATGATGCAGCGAAAGCTGGTCGCTGTTCAAGAGGTCTCAAATCCTTAAAGATTTTTTCCGCTTTGGGCGAGGAATCGGCCTTTGTCTGATTTAGGTGTGTATAGCGCCCCAAGTTCGGCCTTCCGAATACTAGGGGCTACGCCAAAATTTAAAATTATAGAACTTCTATGGCTAAGTGAGGGTGATAAAGCTGTATAGTCCGATTGCCTTGTTCACTACACTAAACACCTCCTTAAAGGACCAAAAATTTGGATATCACGCAAAAGGTAAAATTTGCCGCACAGAAGGTAAAATTTTAAATCAACAAGCGTTATATCGCGCAAATGAACTTGTTTTCATATTACATGATCACATGAGTACATTCACTCAAATATTACATCCTTAGCACATTGCTCCTCCACAAGGCGGGAGCCTTTCAGGACACTATCATAATAATTTTCAGGGTGGCGGTGCTCCTTGCCCTTCGGTGGCCCCTCCGTCATCAGCTTCTCGACATCCATCTTCGCACAGTGTTCTTTTGCACGGGAGAAGGCCATCCGCGCACCTTCAATACAAACTGACCGCTTTATAACTTCGAGCCACGGGTAGGCATTCAAAAGCCGCTTCACGAGGCCGAAGTAGCTACTGGGCAAACGCTCGGCGGGCCGGACTATGAGGTTCTTCATGGCCAGTTCGTCCACCTTGTGCAGTTCGACCAGTTGCTTCAGCTGGTCGCTCAAGGGCATCGGATGTTTGGTCCCAATTTACTGAGACCAGAACAACTTCTCCGCCGAGCTCCCTTCCTCGGCTCGGTAGAACTCTGCGCCATCATATATGCTGCGCGGTAGATCTATGAAGGCTCCTGGAGAGCTCCAAATTCGGGTAATTAAAAGGAAAGTCTCCTTCACATGCTTGCTTTGCATAATGAATGCCTTACCCGCCACAATCTTCTTGGCCGCCTGAATCTCCTGGAGGGCCTTTTGGGCTTCGGCTTTGGCATCTCGCATGCTCTGGAGGGCCTTAGCAAGCTCGGACTCTTGTGTCTTAGAGTCGCGCTCCAAGGACTCGTATTTTTTGACGAAATCCTGGAGCTCTTGCTGGACCTCGTCGACCCGGGCCTCATGCTTCTCGCGCTCTGATACGTCTCCAACGTATCTACTTTTCCAAACACTTTTGCCCTTGTTTTGCACACTAACTTGCATGATTTGAATGAAACTAACCCGGACTGACGCTAGTTTCAGCAGAACTGCCATGATGTTGTTTTATGTGTAGAAAACAAAAGTTCTCGGAATGACCTGAAAATCCACGGAGGCAATTTTTGGACAATATAAAAAATACTAGCGAAAGAATCAAGACCAGGGGGCCCACACCCTGTCCACGAGGGTGGGGGCGCGCCCACCCCCCTGGGCGCGCCCCTGTCTCGTGGGCCCCCTAAGGCTCCACCGACCTCAACTCCAACTCCATATATTCCGTCACGGAGAAAAAAAATCAGAGAGAAAGTTTCATCGCGTTTTACAATATGGAGCTGCCGCCAAGCCCTAATCTCTCTCGGGAGGGCTGATCTTGAGTCCGTTTGGGGCTCCGGAGAGAGGGATTCGTCGTTGTCGTCATCATCAACCATCCTCCATCACCAATTTCATGATGCTCACCACCGTGCATGAGTAATTCCATCGTAGGCTTGCTGGACGGTGATGGGTTGGATGAGATTTACCATGTAATCAGGTTAGTTTTGTTAAGGTTTGATCCCTAGTATCCACTATGTTCTGAGATTGATGTTGCTATGACTTTGCTATGCTTAATGCTTGTCACTAGGGCCCAAGTGCCATGATTTCAGATCTGAACCTATTATGTTTTCATGAATATATGTGTGTTCTTGATCCTATCTTGCAAGTCTATAGTCACCTATTATGTGTTATGATCCGACAACCCCGAAGTGACAATAATCGGGATACTTCTCGGTGATGACCATAGTTTGAGGAGTTCATGTATTCACTATGTGCTAATGCTTTTTTCCGGTTCTCTATTAAAAGGAGGCCTTAATATCCCTTAGTTTCTGCTAGGACCCCGCTGCCACGGGAGGGTAGGACAAAAGATGCCATGCAAGTTCTTTTCCATAAGCACGTCTGACTATATTCGGAATACATGCCTACATTACATTGATGAACTGGAGCTAGTTCTGTGTCACCCTATGTTATAGCTATTACATGAGGAATCGCATCCGATATAATTATCCATCACTGATCCAATGCCTACGAGCTTTTCAAATATTGTTCTTCGCGTATTTACTTTTCCGTTGCTATTGTTACAATCACTACAAAACCCAAAAATATTATTTTTGCCACTGTTACCTTTACTATCATACTACTTTGCTACTAAATACTTTGCTGCAGATACTAAGTTATCCAGGTGTGGTTGAATTGAAAAATCAACTGCTAATACTCAATAATATTCTTTGGCTCCCCTTGTGTCGAATCAATAAATTTGGGTTGAATACTTTATCCTCAAAAGCTGTTGCGATCCCCTACACTTGTGGGTTATCAAGACTAATTTCTGGCTCCGTTGCCGGGGAGCATAGCTCTATTCTCTGAGTCACTTGGGATTTATATCTGTTGCTCACTATAAGGAAGTTGAAAGACGAAAGAACCAAGATTTTGCCCTCAACTACGAGGGGAGGTAAGGAACTGCCATCTAGCTCTGCACTAGATTCTCCTTCTGTTATAGTAAGCTTGCGACACCTAAACTAGCTACTTCTATGAGTTCTGATATGTAGCATGTTATTGATGATGCCACTTCTGCTATGCATGATACTTATGATGAAACTACTTCTGTGCGTGATACTACTTTTCCATTAGGTGAATTTATTGATGAACAACTTGCTAGGGATAGAGAGAATGAAATTATTGAAGATGCTATTATTGATGATAGTGATGATGAAAGTTCTCCCAATGATTATTAATTACCTATTGTTCCTGAGGGTTATGTTATGGAAGAGGAAGCTGCTAGAGCTATCTTTGCTTCTAAAGATAGATATGATCTTAAAAAGTTATTAGCTAAATGGAAGCATCAATCTCTTAATGCTAGAATGAAACCTGACCTTGCTTTTGCTACTTCACCTATCTGATCCTTTTTATGGCCTTGTTATGATCTTAAAAAGTTATTAGCTAAATGGAAGCAGCAATCTCTTAATGTTATCGATAAGGATTATGAATTCTCTGTTGATCCTGAGATTATTACTTTAGTTGAATCTGATCCTTTTTATGGCCTTGAATCTGAAACTCTGGTGGCACATCTTACCAAGTTGAATGATATAGCCACCCTGTTTACTAATGATGAGAAGTCTCTCTATTATTATATCCTTAAGATATTTCCGTTCTCATTAAAGGGTGATGCTAAGACTTGGTTTAATTCTCTTGCTCCTGGTTGTGTGCGTAGTCCCTAGGATATGATTTATTACTTCTCTGCTAAATATTTCCCTGCTCATAAGAAACAAGCTGCCTTGCAGGAAATTTATAATTCTGTGCAAATCAAAGAAGAGAGTCTCCCACAAGCTTGGGGGAGGCTTCTCCGATTACTTAATGCTTTGCCTTATCATCCTCTCAAGAAAAATGAAATACTTGATATCTTTTATAATGGACTAACCGATGCTTCCAAGGACTACTTGGATAGTTGTGCTGGTTGTGTTTTCAGGGAAAGAGCTGTCGATGAAGCTGAATTACTATTGAATAATATGTTGACTAATGAAAATAATTGGAATGAGCCAATTCCTGAGGAAATTCCTGAACCAATTGAGCCAACTCCTGAGCTTATTCCTAAACCCACTCTGAAGAAGAGAGGTGTTTTATTTCTCAGTCCTGAAGATATGCAAGAGGCAAAGAAATCAATGAAAGAAAAAGGTATTAAAGCTGAAGATGTTAAGAATATACCACCTATTGAAGAAATACATGGTCTTAATATACCGCCTATTGAAGAACCACATTGTCTTGATAACCCGACACAGGTAGTGAAGGTAAATTCTCTCTATAGATATGATAAAGTTGAAATCCCCTCTACTAAATTTCATAGCCCATGCTTAGATGAATTTGATGACTTTATGGCTAGGCAAGAAAGTTTTAATGCTTATGTTGGTAGAGAATTAAAGAATAATGCTTTTGAGATAGGACGCGTGAGTGATTATATGGCTAGAGTTAAAGGTGAACTTAAACTCGTTAGCAAATATGCTTCTATGGTTGCTACTCAAGCTGAGACAGTACTTAAAGCTCAAAATGATTTGCTTGATGAATTAAATAAAAAACCTGACTTTGCTGTTAGAGTGGCTACTAGAACTGGTAGAACGACTCAGGAACCTTTGTATCCTGAAGACCACCCTAAGAGAATCGAGCAAGATTCTCAGAGAAATAATTTAGAGGCACCTAGTTCTTCTAAAAAGAAGAAAAGGAAAAATGATAGGACTTTGCATGCTTCTAGTGAAACTGCTGTAATCACACCTGAGAATCCTAATGATATTTCTGTCTTTGATGTTGAAACACAATCAGGTGATGAACATGAACCTAGTGATAATGTTAATGATAATGTTCATGTTGATGCTCAACCTAGCAAAAATAATGATGTAGAGATTGAACCTGTTGTTGATCTTGATAACCCACAATCAAAGAATCAACGTTATGATAAGAAAGATTTTGTTGCTAGGAAGCACGGTAGAGAAAGAGAACCATGGGTTTAGAAACCCATGCCCTTTCCTCCTAAACCATCCAAGACAAAGGATGATGAGGATTTTGAGCGCTTTGCTGAAATGATTAGACCTATCTTCTTACGTATGCGCATAACTGATATGCTTAAAGTAAACCCTTATGCTAAGTATATGAAGGATATCATTACAAATAAAAGAAAGATACCGGAAGCTAAAATTTCCACCATGCTTGCTAATTATACTTTTAAGGGTGGAATACCAAATAAACTTGGAGACCCCGGGGTACCAACTATACCATGCTCCATTAAAAAAAATGTTAGAACTGCTTTATGTGATCTTGGAGCCGGTGTTAGTGTTATGCCCTTTCTCTTTATATCGTAGACTTGAATTGAGTAAATTGACACCTACTGAAATATCTTTGCAAATGGCTGATAAATCAACTGCTATACCTGTCGGTATTTCTGAGGATGTGCCTGTTGTGGTTGCAAATGTCACTATATTGATTGCAACAAAGGCAATGTCACTTTTCATGTTAATGGTAATGAGCATACGGTACACTTTCTGAGGAAACAATCTCAAGTTCATAGCATCAATTCTATTGGAAAAATTCCAACTATCATTATTGGAGGTTTTGAATTTCCTCTTCCTACTGTCAAGAAAAAGTATGATATTCTTATTATTTGGGATGTTCATATCCCTGTTGAGATAACTTAGTGTTATTCAAAATTTCTCTGGTTCCGTGTTATTCGGAATGAGTTTGTTAACAAGACTTGATCAACCTTGTTAGTGGATTCATTTTGATGATCATGAGATGGATGAAACTAGAAGGCACAACCTTCTGTACCCTCTTTCTACTTTCTGTTATTTAGAATAAATAAAGCAAAAATAGTATTATTCGTCTGTTTTCTGAATTATCCGTGCAATAAAAATATCCCGAAAATAAAAGTGCTCCAAATGCCCTGCAAATTTAGCATGACTTTTTATGGAATATTTGAGAATTTTAGGCACTGAAATCATTGCAGGAGGGGCAAGCACCAGGGCACGAGAGTGGAGGGCGCGCCCACCTTCCCTGGGCGTGCCCCCCTGTCTCGTGGGCCCCTGGTGGGCCCCTCCACTTATGCCAACACCCAAACACTCCATCTTCTTCCCAAAAAAATCCCCATCCAGCTCAGGCACGAGTTCTAGTTCTTCTTGCTGCGATTTTCGATCTCCTTG
This sequence comes from Triticum dicoccoides, assembly GCF_002162155.2. Classification (NCBI taxonomy): domain Eukaryota; kingdom Viridiplantae; phylum Streptophyta; class Magnoliopsida; order Poales; family Poaceae; genus Triticum; species Triticum dicoccoides. The sequence continues at coordinate 435,945,472 of NC_041391.1, read as the reverse complement.
CTTAAAGCTCCATTCATAAAACTGCTCTTGGAGATTGTTGCTTGGTATGTGACTCCTCCATTGGTCCAATTAGTTTTTGTTCCAGTTCTTTATTTATTGCAAATTTTTGCTGCATAGGTGACCATGTTCTTGAGCTTGCATGTCAAATTTATGAGGTCCCAAGTAATTTTAATGCATGATATAGGCTCTAGGCACTTGTAGGAGTAGTTGCTATCAATCTTGTTTAGTTTTATTCACTTTTATTTTGAAGTTACTAAAATTTCAGATTTTTTTTAGAAAAAGAATTATGTCTAGGAGAATGTACCAAGGTGGTTCCTCGGGAAAGAAAGGACCCATGATTGCTATACGTGAACAAGACGAGGAACTATCGAGAGACGCAGAAGTACGAGCTTGTGAGTGGCCATCCAACGATTTTATGGTCGAAGCGGGCTTTAAGGAGGAATTTGACGCGTATGTGCGTAATGCTGATCTGGAGGACTTCTTACAAGATAAGTGTCCTCAGTACTATCAATTGACTGATTCCTTTGTGCGAAGGTTTAAATATAAATGTACACGTAATTCTCCGAGTGTCCTATTTGATATCTATGATACATCTTATACCATGGACTTAGAGGATTTTACAACTGCTTGGAAACTTCCATAGTGGGGCAATATTAATGATCCCCACAAATCTGAATTTAGAGATTTCCTTGCTAGTATTACTATGGGAGAATCTAGGGAAATTGCATAAGCTACCATAGGGAGCATTCATTTTCCTGCTATACATTATTTTGCTCTTTTCATTGGTAGATGCATTAACGGTAAAGACGAAGCATGTCATATGTGTGTCCCTGATCTTAGTGTCCTCAAGAGTGCCGTGTTAGTTAATAAAGATTACAACTTTGGGGTAATAGTTGCACGTAGGTTGCATAATAATGGTAGGGCTGGAGATTTATTTGGAGGAATTTATGCGACTCGTGTGGCTAATTATCTTGGTATATCCCTACGAGAGGGGGATATGATGTTACCTCCTGCTTATTTCGATGATGACGCTATGGTCCAACATCATTTTCCTAAGAGGAATGAACAATTCCTCCAGTATCGACTAATCTATGACAGACGCAACGTTGTCCATGTTACTCTTCCTGCTCCTCTCCTTTTTGATTACCAGGCAAAAGGAAGATATGTTGTTACCAGGGAGGAAGTAGCTGAACACGAGGGGAGAGCGGAGGCGGCTCGCCAAAATGCCGCAGCTCAGGAGGCATTTGCTGCTGCTTCTCAGTACGACCCCAGATACAACTACGAATATCAGCAAGGCTGCCCTTGGCAATAGACTAACTTAGGCCAAAAGCCTAAGCTTGGGGGAGTACGTATTTCCCACCGACTTTACATTCATGTTCACACACTATTCTAGTCGTCGGTGCTCATACTCTTTCATTGTATTATCCATGCTAGTTTAAATTTCTTTTTTCTAGTTTTCTTCTTGTGTGTTTGATAAATCTTAAGAAAAACCAAAAAAATTAGTTAGTTTAATTTCCATGCTTGTAGTAGAAATTAAAGTGAAAACCCAAAAAGATTTCTCGTTCTTCTTCTTACTTGTTGGGAGCTTTCCCGTGTAAATAGTTTTCTTTTCTTTTCTTTCCTTTGGGGGTCAAGAGTAGAAGACCATATTGAAAATGTTTAGTGGCTCTCATATGCATGATTGTTTATTTAACTTAGAGCCCACATTACTTGTCTTCTCTCTTGAGTTGAATGCTTGCAGATTCCAGCTTAATCCAATGCACATACACTATTATTATTATACACATCATTCGGACGTGCAAGTGAAAGGCAATAATGACGATATATGATGGACTTATTGAGATGAGAGAAGCTGGTATGAACTCGAACTCTCTTGTTTTTGTAAATATGATGAGTTCATCGTTCCTGACTCAGCTTATTATGAGGTAAACATCTTTGCAATGACATTTAGAGATTATAGTTGCTTGTGCCATGCTTGATTAGCTATGAGTTATAATGGTTTACCTTGCGTGCCAACATGCTATTAGAATGATTGTGATGTGGTATGATGGGATGGTATCCTCCTTTGAATGAATTGAGTGACTTGACTTGGCACATGTTCACGCATGTAGTTGAAACAAATCAACATAGCCTTCATGATATTTATGTTCATGGTGGATTATATCCTACTCATGCTTGTACTCGGTGTGAATTAATTTTAATGCATGTTTATGACTGTTGTCGCTCTCTCAGTTGGTCACTTCCCAGTCTTTTGCTAGCCTTCACCTGTACTAAGCAGGAATACTGCTTGTGCATCCAAACTCCTTAAACCCCAAAGTTGTTCCATATGAGTCCACCATACCTTCCTATATGCGGTATTTACCTGCCGTTCCAAGTAAATTTGTATGTGCCAAACTCCAAACCTTCAAATGAAATTCTGTTTTGTATGCTCGAGCAGCTCATGTTTCCACTAGGGCTGTCTATATCTTCCATGCTAGGTGGGTTATTCTCAAGAGGAGTGGACTCCGCTCCTCATTCACGAGAAAGGGCCGATAACCGGGATGCCCAGTCCCATGATCCAAAAAGATCAAAGAAAATCAATATAATTAAACAAAACTCCCCCAGGGCTGTTGTTAGTTGGAGGCACTCATTGTTTCGAGCAAGCCATGGATTGATGCTTGTTGGTGGTTGGGGGAGTATCAACCTTTACCATTCTATTTGGGAACTGCCTATAATGCATGTAGTATGGAAGATACAGCCATCTCATAGTTGTTGCGTTGACAGCAAAAGTATGCCACTCAAAATGTTATTCAATCTCTATTTTAAAATCGAGCTCTGGCACCTCTACAAATCCCTGCTTCCCTCTGCGAAGGGCCTATCTATTTACTTTTATGTTGAGTCATCATCCCTCTTATTAAAAGCACCCACTAGAGAGCACACTGTCATTTGCATTCATTACTATTGGTTAATATTGGGTATGACTTGACTAGATCTCTTTTACCATGAATTACAATATTTAGTCAGTCCTTTATCTTTAAAGGTGCTCTGCATTTATGTTTTGTGGTCTCAGAAAGGGCTAGCGAGATACCATTTTGTTATATCATGTTATGATTGTTTTGAGTAAGTGTTGTCATCCGAGTTTTATTATTATGGCTCGCTAGCTGATTATGCCATTGATATGAGTAATTGTGAGACCGAGGTGTTATTGTGAGTATGGTTAGTTCATAATATTTGCTGAAACCTGAATGCTGGCTTTGCATGTTTACAACAACAAGAGCAAACAGAGTTTGTAAAAGTTTTTCTTTATCACTTTCAGTTTATCAACTGAATTGCTTGAGGACAAGCAAAGGTTTAAGCTTGGGGGAGTTGATACGTCTCCAACGTATCTACTTTTCCAAACACTTTTGCCCTTGTTTTGGACTCTAACTTGCATGATTTGAATGAAACTAACCCGGACTAACGTTGTTTTCAGCAGAACCGCCATGATGTTGTTTTATGTGTAGAAAACAAAAGTTCTCGGAATGACATGAAAATCCACGGAGGCACTTTTTTGAAAATATAAAAAATACTGGCGAAAGAATAAAGACCAAGGGGCCCACACACTGTCCATGAGGGTGGGGGCGCGCCCCCCTGTCTCGTGGGCCCCTTGAGGCTCCACCGACCTCAACTCCAACTCCATATATTCCGTCTCGCGGAGAAAAAAATCAGAGAGAAAGTTTCATCGCGATTTACGATACGGAGCCGCCGGCATGCCCTAATCTCTCTCGGGAGGGCTGATCTGGAGTCCGTTCGGGGCTCCGGAGAGGGGGATTCATCGCCGTCGTCATCATCAACCATCCTCCATCACCAATTTCATGATGCTCACCGCCGTGCGTGAGTAATTCCATCGTAGGCTTGCTGGACGGTGATGGGTTGGATGAGATTTACCATGTAATCAAGTTAGTTTTGTTAGGGTTTGATCCGTAGTATCCACTATGTTCTGAGATTGATGTTGCTATGACTTTGCTATGCTTACTGCTTGTCACTAGGGCCCGAGTGCCATGATTTCAGATCTGAACCTATTATGTTTTCATGAATGTGTGTTCTTGATCCTATCTTGCAAGTCTATAGTCACCTATTATGTGTTATGGTCCGACAACCCCGAAGTGACAATAATCGGGATACTTCTCGGTGATGACCATAGTTTGAGGAGTTCATGCATTCACTATGTGCTAATGCTTTGTTCCAGTTCTCTATTAAAAGGAGGCCTTAATATCCCTTAGTTTCCGCTAGGACCCCGCTGCCACGGGAGGGTGGGACAAAAGATGTCATGCAAGTTCTTTTCCATAAGCACGTATGACTATATTCGGAATACATGCCTTCATAACATTGATGAGTTGGAGCTAGTTCTCTGTACCCTATGGTATAGCTATTACATGAGGAATCGCATCCGACATAATTATCCATCACTGATCCAATGCCTACGAGCTTTTCATATATTGTTCTTCGCTTATTTACTTTTCCGTTGCTATTGTTACAATCACTACAAAACCCAAAAATATTACTTTTGCCACTGTTACCTTTATTATCATACTACTTTGCTACTAAATACTTTGCTGTAGATACTAAGTTATCCAGGTGTGGTTGAATTGACAACTCAACTACTAATACTCAATAATATTCTTTGGCTCCCCTTGTGTCGAATCAATAAATTTGGGTTCAATACTTTACCCTCGAAAGTTGTTGCGATCCCCTACACTTGTGGGTTATCACGCTCGGCGCTCTCCTTGGCCACTTTGTCTTCGGCCTCGGTCAGCGCCTTCTTAAGGGCCGCCACTTCGGTCGTGGCCCATATTAAAGTTCATGACGCTTCTATTAGCAGAAACCATTTTTTCTTTATAAATATACAGATGGGGTATGGTGTACCTTTGTTCTCCTCGAGCTGCCTCTTCACGAGGCCGAGCTCTCCCTCGGTCCGCTCCAGGTCCTGCTTCAGTCCGGTGACCTCCGCAGTACGAGCGGAAGAGGCCAGCAGCGACGCCTGCTTATTCACATAGACATTTTCTGTTAGACTCCTGCGAATGTTATTTGATCCTCTGTTCGACCTTTCTTTCTGAACACCAAACAGAGCATCAGGGGCTACTGTCTATACTGTGATACTTTCTTACAATTTTATTACTTACCCCAAAGCCTGTTAGGAGGCTGTCGCAGGCTTCAGTCAATCCACTTTTGGCGGACCGGACCTTCTCAATCACTGTACTCATTGTCGGCGTTCTGGGAACGGGGGTACCCAGACTTGCCTGCCTGCGGCATGCGGCGTGGCTCAAGGAGTGGCCCAGTATGGCCCATCTTCATCAACACATGCTCAAGACCCTCGCGATGGGCCAAGCACCGCGGGGCGGACGACAGGAGGCTTCCTCAGGCACGGCCTCGTCAGGCTGGCTCGCGACGAGGCAGAGAGATCAAGGCGGGGTCCCTCATGAGTTGCCCGTGATGCAAGCCATGACGACCAAGGTGCAGGCGGGCGCCAGGCGGGCGCCGGCCTGCGCAGAGTTCTTGTTTCCCCTTTGGTGCGAAGGGGGCAAGCGCATGCAAGGGTATCAAGAAAAGGCAACCATTTCAGTGCAACAAGACCAAGACTAGCAGGACGGCTGAGCGGAGGTCATCATGGAGCCCAAGCCAGCGTCATCATCAGGGTCTTTTGGCAGGCGAGGACCAACTTTAGTCAGGATAAGTGTACTAGATGTTCCCCTCGAAAATGGCCAATTGTTGGCGCCCTTCCCGCTCAATATTTGGGAAGAGGCCCGGGGCCTTCGCCTATAAATAGGACTAGCCACCCACAGGGTAGGGCATCTAGATCTGATCGGAGATCTGGAACAGATTGGATCCGCACCCAAGACACACAGAGAGAGAGGTGACTGAACTCCCTTAGCAGTTCATCGTCTCAACCAACAGACCCTCGCGAGGTTGTTCTTCCCTTGTACTGTCCTTCATCAGCCCTTGAGGCAATCCACGCACCATAAACTGGAGTAGGGTATTACACCACAATGGTGGCCCAAACCAGTATAAATCTTGTGTCCCTAGTGTTGTTCTTTGTGTAGTTTAGATCCTAGCGAGGCGGTGAAACACGGGTAGGCTGAGGGTGTGATCTCCGCGCGCACCCCAGTGTTCGAACCTCAAGGGTCTGCCGGAACCCGAAATCCGACATTTGGCGCGCCAGGTAGGGGTGTGCCGGAGTCCGCTCTCCTTCACCTCGTGTTTCGCCGCCCGTCGCCTCATCATCATCATCATGTCCGGCGACCCCACGGGCAACCCAGATCCCTGGGCGGCCTGGCCCGCCCACGCAGAGCCGCTTGCCCAGGCGACCTCAACCCCGTGCCCCAGGCAGCCCGTGGTCCGCAGGGTGCTGTGGGCTGTGGGCGACGCGGTCAGGCGACACCAGCCCTCATGCCACGGCAGGTGCGGTCGGCAGCGAGGGCCTCGAGCCACGTCACGGCCACGGTGCCGTACTCACGGCGAGAGCAGACGAACTCAAGGGCCGCACTCACTGTAGCTCGAGAACTACTGCAATGCAGGCTGCTAGAGGGCGGCCGCGACGTACTGCTGGAGCGGGTGGCAGAGCTCCTGGGCTCCGCCACCTCGGGGGCTCCCCCCTTCTGCACCCAACTACCGCCTCAGGCCCAAGGAGGACCGCACGGAGGCCCCACGCGCGCCTGCACAGCTCCCAGCGGATTCCAGGGCCACTCCAACGCCAACCTAGCCCTCAGCGCCTGGCCACCAACGGCGCCGCCTCCACCTCCGACCTTCGAAGGGGGATCCACTACAGCCCACGGTCCTGGTGAGCCGCCATGCTACCACTCCCAGGCTGGCATCGTGAGCAGAACTACGTGGCACATGGGGCACTACGGCGAGGCATTCGTGGCGGCGGCCCCAGAGGCGTATGTGCCACACATGATGGATCAAGGACACGCGCAGGAGGAAGACCATTGCCAGTTCCTCAGCCCAGGCTGGGGAGAAGAAGCACCCGAGGCTGAGCTCTTTCAGGAGCCAAGGGAAGGCCCCGCCGACTGTGCCGGAGGCAGTGACTATCGGGTACCGCTAATCCCTCAGGAACAGGCATACGCTAACCATGGATCGCAGGAGGTACAGGTCGTCGCAGCGGGTGGTGCCCCAATCCAGCAGCTCCCCACCCGTCAGGAGGAGGGCACCGGGGGCTGCAGGAGAGGGGTCGAGATCCAGCCTCGCCCACGCGGCGCTCGGAGCAAGGCGCCCTCAGGAGGTAGGCCCTCTGCCGGGGAGGTGCCCCAGGGCCGACCCCCGGCAGAGGACCCATGGTCGTCGGGGGAACTGCTGGCGACCGCTCTATCCCATCGGCGGCGTCCTAGGTCTCCGGCCGTCGTCGGTGGCAATAGAGTGTGGCCCAAGGCGGGGCCCTCGTCTGGCGATATGAAGCAAGGCCGGTACCTATGAAGAAGGCCCAGTGCCTGTGAAGCTCGCCGCCCCATGACACTCTCACGTAATAATGAGTGGGGCTGTACACGCCCCGGAGTCTCCGAAGAGCCGCCCTCGGGCCTCGGGGGCTCCCGCCCACACCCAGTGGCAGCACTTACCTTCGCGCTGGTGAGAAGACGTCGAAGACTAGACTAGGTGCCGGACGTGGCTTTTTCTGCTTTTCTCCTTGGTTGTTGCTTTCCCCTATTTGGATTTAAGTTGGATTTGAGCTTAAAACTTGCGTGTGTCCGGGGAAGGCTCTTGCATTCTAGTTGCCGCTTTGCGTCCGTCCGGTCTTCAACTGCCTTCCCTCGCGAGCCCCTCACGAGCAGGGCCAGGCCCAGCATGAACGCAGCCCAGACTGCCATCGGCACGCCCTCTCAGGAGGATCTACTTGCAGGTTCAACAGGCTCGTTCAGGAGACACTTAGGACGCCACGACCCTCCGCGGGCTGGCTCAGGGCCCACGCGGGTCAAAGGTAAACAAGCCATTCGGCTCGCCATGAACCAGTCGCCCGGCGCAGGCACACGGGTGATGTCATGTCTACAAATACGCTAACTGCAAGTTTTTACACGAGGGGCTCCCCCTCCCAAAATGCTCTTACAATCTCCTGGGCCAAGCTCGAACTCTCTCTGCACGGGGTAAAAATAGGAACGACACATGGTCAATCGGATAAATCCCCCAATGCATCCCCGGGGACACCTTCGGAGCCGTCGCTGGCGTCGCTGGCTTCGCCATCGCCTCCTACGTCGCCGCCGACAGCACCCGGGTCATTCATCATTCCGCCCTCACCAGCGCCCGGGCCATTCACCACTCCGCCCTCGTCGGCGGCTACGACCACGTCGTCGTCGTCAGTGGTGAAGGCCCGAACCAGGGCGTCCACGTTGTCTTCCACCCAGCTCGCCAGATTGTCCCGGACGGCCAAGGGCACCGGTGTCACGCCCAATATGCGACCCTATCCAAGAGGAACTCAAAGGTCCCACCAAGGATAGACCCGCATATTGAAACGCTTTTGCAAGGTGGATATCATTACATCAACATTACATAATAGGTGGGGATACATACAAGGCATACAAAGCCACACGAATACAACATCATCTTACATAAGAGCACCATCCGACTATGGATGAAACACAAACAGAAACTCAAACAACATCCACCCTGCTAGCCCAGGCTGCCGACCTGGAACCTATCCCCTGATTGAAGAAGAAGCAGAAGAAGAACTCCAAACAAGCAAACATCGCTCTCGTGTCATGATCATCGCATAACCTGTACCTGCAACTGTTGTTGTAGTAATCTGTGAGCCACGAGGACTCAAGAATCCCATTACCATGGGTATCAAGACTAGCAAAGCTTAATGGGAAAGGAAGGGGGGGTAAAGTGGTGAGGTTGCAGCAGTGACTAAGCATATATGCTGGCTAACATACGCAAATAAGAGCGAGAAGAGAGCAAACGGAACGGTCGTCAACTAGCAATGATCAAGAGGTGATCCTGAACTCCTACTTACGTCAAACATAACCCAAAAACCGTGTTCACTTCCCGGACTCCGCCGAGAAGAGACCATCACGGCTACACACGCGGTTGATGCGTTTTAATTCGGATCTGGTGTCAAGTAATCTACAACCGGACATTAACAAATTCCCATCTGCCACATAACCGCGGGCACGGCTCTGGAAAGTTTATACCCTGCAGGGGTGTCCCAACTTAGCCCATGATAAGCTCTCACGATCAATGAAGGATATACCTTCTCCCAGGAAGACCCGACCAGTCTCGGAATCCCGGTTTACAAGACATTTCGAGAATGGTAAAACAGGACCAGCAAGACCACCCGCTGTGCCGATAAATCCCGATAGGAGCTGCACATATCTCGTTCTCAGGGCACACCGGATAAGCTAAGCGTACAGGTACCGACGTAATCCAAGTTGCCAAGGAATGGTCCCGCACGGTGCTCTAGTTTGGACCAACACTCAGAGGAGCACTGGCCCGGGAGGGTAAAATAAAGATGACCCTCGGGCTCCAGAAACCCAAGGGAAAAAGGGCTAGGTGAGGCAAATGGTAAAACCAAGGTTGGGCCTTGCTGGAGGAGTTTTATTCAAAGCGAACTGTCAAGGGGGTGCCATAAATCACCCAACCGCGTAAGGAACGCAAAATCCGGAAACATAACACCAGTATGACGGAAACTAGGGAGGCAAGAGTGGAACAAAACACCAGACATAAGGCCGAGTCTTCCACCCTTTACCAAGTATATAGATGCATTAATAATATAAGAGATATTGTGATATCCCAACATAATCCTGTCCACCATGGAGCAATCTTCAACTTCACCTGCAACTAACAACGCTATAAGAGGGGCTGAGCAAAAGCGGTAACATAGCCAAGCAACGGTTTGCTAGGAAGGGTGAAAAGGTTAGAGGCTGACATGGCAATTTGGGAGGCTTGAAGAGCAAAAGATAGGTAGCGCAGCATAGTGATAGAACGAAGCAACTAGCATAGCAATGATAGTAGTGAGATCCAGGGTAGCGAGTCATCTTGCCTGAAATCCCGCTAGGAAGAAGAATGAGTCCATGAAGAAGTCAAATCCACGAAGACGAACCAAGCGTAGACGAACGAATCCTCACGATCGCAACGAAACAGGAACTATCGAGAAGAATCACACAACATGGTAAACAAACCACACATGAACAAGACATGATGCTCGACCAAGCATGATGCAAGACATGACTATATGAAGCTACTCATGGCAAGAGATGATGCAAACAAGAGCAACACATCAAGGCAAGGTTAAATGAGGCCAGAAACAACATATAACAATTCCGGTAAGTCCTCATATGCAAATTTAGAAATTGCTCCAGAACTGAATAACTTATGTTCAAGTTGTTAAACAGCAAGTTAAGATGCACCAAGATGATCTACACGAGATTCTAGTCAAGTTACATATAAAGTTCATTAGATTTGGAGCTACGGCCTAGAAGATATGAGCAAAACAAGTTAAACATGGCATTGATGCAAAATGCATACAAACATCAAGCAAACACTCTCAAAACATGGATGCAACATGATAATATGAATATTCATGCAAAATCAAGCAAGTTTCATATAGAGCACACTCAAAACGGAGCAAAGGTGCAACACATACACTATACAAGTTTAAAGGACAAGCTGTCCAAAACAGCAACTAGGCATCTAGCAAGCATCAAAACAATATGCTACAGTATCTCAACGTGAAAACAAAAGGCATGAGCATGAAGTACAGGTAAAGCATAACAAAACATGAACACTGAGCTATCTCCATAAATCACTAGAACATGCTCAAAAGGACATGACAAAATTGCAAATAATAACAGTTTCAGGCTTAGTAGAAATAACATCAGGTTGCAATGTTTAGAGCTATCAAACAACATGTTACAGAAACTTATCATGGAAAACAAATGCATGCAATGAATCTACTAATTGCATATAGCAAAAGTCCCTTACTGACCATGAGCCAAAAGGGCACAGAAAATATGATGGCACCCATGTAAACATGGCAAATGATAGGACAGATTCATACATGGTAGGAACAACAATAAGTAGGCATGTTGGTGAGCTTGAACCACTCACCACTGAGCAATACATGTCATGGCAAGACAACCAACAGTAAGAATACATGTTTATGAAGCTAAGAATGGCAAGAACAAGTTCATAGGGTGCATGGATCACTAGCAACAATCATGGCAACATTGAACTTAATGTTAACAGGCTGACAGCAACATTATTTAGCAAGTTTGGAGCAAGATAACAACAAGTTACAGCAGGCTATAAATGCAACCAGGGGCATTAATGGATATATCATGACATCTATAACAAAACATCCTTAGTGAACATCTCCAGATTATTCATAGAATGACTTGTAGCAGCAGGTTAACATAGCGTCATGATAAAGCAGATTCAGACTAGCAAAACAGTAACAGCAAGTACCCTACTTCACGAGCTTGATGCACTCACTACAAGGCTCACAAAAATACATGGATTGCACCACTGTGAAGATGGAAGGCTATAGCACAAAACACATGTAGAGCTCATGCTCATAGGATGCACACATCAAATGCAACAAAAATAACAAATCATCAAGTTATAACAGTTTCAACAGATTAACATCATATAGCACACTTGCAACGATGATTAGGGCATCAAGATGATCTCAAACAAGCATGGCACAATGGAATGAAATGAACAGCATCTCATAACGAACATTTTGATATTTTACACGCACGAAACAGAGCAGTATGCATAAAGATATGACAGGTCAAAGCGGGCACCAAAATATGACAGAAAAAGGGACAGGCAAAATTTCGGGGTCAACCTCGTTTTCAGATCTGGGCCACGCCGGGCCCGAGGTTCGTCGGAGAAGAAGTGGAACGCGGCGGCCGGAGCAGAGGTCACCGGGCGGGGCCGGGGCGGCACCGGCCGGGGAGCTCGTCGGAGTGGGACTGGAGTGGCGCGGCGACGGGCGGGCAGGAGGCGGCGGGGCGCCGGTCTCCGGCGAGGAGG
>NC_041391.1:435910649-435933119 GCF_002162155.2 Triticum dicoccoides | reverse complement strand
GCTGCGGGGCCGGGGACGGGCCGCGCGGGCCGACGCGAAGGGCGGCGGCGGCGCGCCATGTGGCGAGGCGGGATTGGCCGGGGGCGATGGGCGGACATGTCCGGCGGGGTCCGGACGTGTCCGGTTGCGGGATGAGGACGAAGCTAGGGTTGGATTGCGTGAAAATTTGGGGAGGGCCACATATTTATAGGTAGAGGGAGTTAGGAGACTCCAAATGGAGTGCGGTTTTCGCCCACACGATCGTGATCGAACGACACCATGCGGTACACAAAAGAGGCTTTACGGTAACCCCGGTTAACCATTGGAGTATCAAACGGACTCCAAATGGCACGAAACTTGACAGGCGGTCTACAGGTGCTATACCAAGGCCGCTTGACAAACCTCGGTCCATTCCGAGAATGTTTAACACCCGCTCACAACGAGAGACAAAAGGGGAAAGCCGGGGGAACATAGGAGTGCCGGATTGCAAAACGGACAACGGCGAAAATGCTCGGATGGATGAGACGAACACGTATGCAAAATGAGATGCACATGATGACATGGCAGAATGCAACACGCAAGCAATTGACATGGCAACGACGGCGAATAACTGGAAGACACCTGGCGCATCGAATCCGGGGCGTTACAACCGGTGCGATGGCGGCATCGAAGTCGAAGTGGGGATCCATGTGCTGAAGATGACTGAAGACGCGAGAGAAAGCACGCCCAAGTAGGGCGCGGCTCCTCTCCTCCACCAACCTGTCGGCTCTACCCGAACGGACCTCCAGCTGCGTCACCACGCCGGTGAAGAACTGAAGGTTACCAGCATAGTTCACCACATGAGGTTCCCCAACGGCTGCCTCGCAGATGATACCCAAGGCCGTGTTGGCTCTTTCCCGGAGCTCGCAGAGCATGGGGCTGTGCACGTGCTCCAAGGTCTGCCGCTGGCATATCTCGTCCTTGTTCCGCCGCGCAACGGCCTCGGCCGCATCCACCCTTTGGTGGACAAGAAGCACCTCGGCCCGGGCAGAAACCAGTTCCGCCTGTGCCGCACCAAGGGCGGCCCCGGTAGCGTCCGCACGCCGCGTCACTTCATCCAGCTTGGCCCTCAGGGCGGCGGACCTTCCCTCTGCTTCGACCTGGATCAGCTCAAGCCTTTTCGCGAACTCGCGCTCGAGGTTCGAGCGAGCCGCCGCCACACGGCGATCAACTTCTTCCGAGGCTCGGGCTTCCCTCGCGGTGACATCATCCTTCGCCTACGCCACCATGCGCTCCCTCGTCTCTAATCGCTCAAGTTCCAGGGCGCGCTCAGTGGCCTCCAGCCTCAGTGCCTTCTCACGCTTCTGAAGCTCTGCCCGATCAACCGAGCCCCCCTCCATCGACGCAAGGGCCGCCTCATGCAACTCCACCTGTTGCTCCAGGGAGCTGCTCAGGGCCCGGAGCTCCCACGCCCGCTCTTCCGCGGCCCTGCGCAGCTGGTTGACCTCTTGAGCCTCCTTGACGGCCCGGGAGCAGGCCTACCAAGAAGCTGCCAGCGACGTCTCGGCCTTCTCGTTGTCGAGGTCACGCTGGTGGCGTGCAAGGGCAACGGCCACCTTCAGCTTGCGCCTCTCCTCAGCTAGGCGCAGGCCCTCGGCCTCAAGGCGCACATCCTCGTCAGCGAGCTCTACACCAAGCTGGCTCACTGCGTTCGCCGCCCTCCGGAGGAACCCTTGGCGGAGGGCACGGCGCTCCCGAGCGCGCTCAAACACATCTTCACATCTCCTTCCGCCTCGGACGTGCGAGGAGGGCCACGGATCAGCACTCCCCCGCTGGGCAGGGGGCTGGGGGCTGGCGCCCTCGCGATGGCCGGACACGCCTCGCCAGAAGCCTGGCCCAGAGCCAGTTCGCCCTCCGAGGAAGATCGCAAGGCCGACCTCAGCCGGTCGCCGTCCGAAACCAGCCGAAGAGCCCAGGGCAGGCTGGCTATGCCCCAGGAGGGCTCGTGAAGGATGGTTGAGAGGGGTGCAGAACCAAGACGCATCGCAGGATGGCCCGCCTCTCCAACCGGCCTCACCACAAGGGCAGTGCTGGAGCCCGGGACGCTTGGGGAAGGTGGAGAGGGCGAGGCCTGGAGGGATGGCTCCTCAGTCACCTCCGTGAACTCGACAGGAAGGGCCCTGCAGGGTAATGATCAGCTGAAGCAGCAGGAGAGTAAGGAACAGAGGAAGGGAAAGGCTTACTCATCGGTGGTGAAGTCACTACAACAGGAACCCCCCACACCAACGCATCAATGCGTTGTTGTATGTCCATATATGTGTTGCCAAGGTCTACACCAACGAATCAGTATGCGTTGCCGTTGGTGGCGTTGCAATGGTCTACAACAATATATATGCATGCGTTGGTAACCTGCATGTAGATCCGTTGGTAGAGAGCAACATATACAGCTAGAGCTCAACAACGCTTCATATGCGTTGGTGATGACCATGGATATAAAAGATCATTGCTTCATATGCGTTGGTGGTGATCGTGCACAATAATCTCAAATGAAAATAACAAATTAGTAGAACAATTCTTGACCTTGCAATGTCAATAGTTGGAGGCCAAACAGAAACTTCTCATATATTAAATTGACTATGTTGCATTACAAAGGACGTGATCCAAGGATTACAAGAGGTGAAACTATCTATCTGTAGCCGAATTCTTGACCTTGCAATCAACTATGATGTCTGAAACATTGATCCTAAAAATGAAATTCTAAGTATCTTGTAGTAGCCCCATTCTTAACCTTGCAATCAACATGCGAGCCATGCATTATCAATTTATCTTCGTGATCTACAACAACAACAACAACAATAATACTATTAGATGAGCAACTTACATTATAGAAATCAGGTTAATAGAGAAGTACAATTTAAAGGAGCACCTTAAAAATGTGATTTATCAAGACCTAGATTTATTATATAGATAAGGGGATAATTAATAATGTGAATACAAAAAAATGAACATGAATTTATGAAATAACATCTCAGATTATGCAATCTATATCCGTGTACTAATTATTTTTGCATCTTGCATCAACTCAAAACTATATGAACTATCATTATATGTTATTAGTGTTCCAGTCTATTTGCTCTTAAAAAAAGGCCAAAATTCAGATGTGGAAACTGCATATACTTGCAATGTCAGTAGCATTACTCTGTTAAAAAATAACAACAATACACACTAGCAAAAGGGTCATCACCATGCTATGGAGTACAAACACATAGGCTTTGAATCTTCACTCTTCACCCATTCTTTGTAAACTGAGGACATTCTATTTATCTTAATTGCCTAGCACATATTCGGAATGTCCATACAAACATCATATACTACTAAAAGATACTAATACAGCGAGTACCTTTGAGATGTGGTTGTTCATTGTGAACAACCATCAACTTGCATATACTACTAAAACAATCCAAAATATATATTATACAAACAATGAAATGAATTCACCAACCAACTAAATGACAAGTAGGTAACTAATAATACCAAATATACTGAATTGAATATTTCCATTTTCGAGAGGTCTCGGCATTAATTCGCTTTGCGTCACATTACTCCCGTACTACTCCTGCTTCAGATTATTTATTAGTCATGCATGTATTAGGAGAAATCTCAGTGCCAAAAACTCAAAAATCTGTACATAATCTACATCACACAAGAGATTACCGAGTCACAGATTAGAATTTCCTGATCTGTGAATGAAATTTGCAGAACCTGCAGAAGCAACAACACGAGAAAAAGAACATCATCAGACTTGGGACAGTTGGAGTTATCAACTCATGCATAGAAAGAATACATGCATAATGAATAAGAAACAGAAAGGGGGGAGAGCAGGAGAACTACGAATTATCTAATCCACGCCAACCCTGAGCCCCTGACTTGACCTTCAGGGGTGCAGGATCTAATTAGTATAGGCAAGAGTGCAGCCTAATTATATACACGAAAGGAGATAAAATAATAATTCATTGGCAGCTGGGAAAGATGAGCCTGCCAGACTGAGCCACCATAGGAAGTCTAGTTTCTACATGGGTTTTGTCTTGAGTAGTATTATGTATAATATCAAACAACTTTCGTGTTCCAAGTTCAGCTGGTTACATCATGACCCACATTCTGAACTGAACTGGAACCCCAAAAGATCACAAGGTTAGATGTAAGTGAATTAGAACCATCATGTAGTAACAAGTCAGAATTAGTTACCACTACTCTAGCTAGGAGATCGATGGATAACGAAGACCAATGCTTTTCTGGTTGATCACCACAAAATTACTGTAACTTCCTGAGCGAACATGCACGTCATAGAAACAAGTGAGCACAATCTTTTCCGAGAGAGATAGAGATATAGAGCAGGGGACACACTAAGCAAAACACCTTATATTTCAATTCAATGATCTTCTTGACATGTTCGTCAACTTGGCGTCCTTCGGCAGAAACCATCTTTTCTCGCTTAATGTTTGAGTAGAAGAATCCTGCATCTATTTCGCTGAGAAACTTATGTGTCAACGGTAACCTTTAGTGATGCACGTGAAATAGGAAATCTAAGGGCCCGTTTGGCAGCTATGTATTTTCTTAGTAGTTGGAATATACTGCGGTTTCTAAAAAATACTATAGTTTTAAATACTTTTGGGTGTTTCTGTGACGGACCTACAAACAAATAGCAGGGCAGGCTAGGCTGAAGGAAAGCTGTTATGCACTCATCCTAACAACAAATTCTCACTAGATACAATTTCTTTTGAGGCACTATGGATATAAATTGGAAATTTGACGCAGTCAGATTGTTCTCATGTTAACAATGCTTCACTCGATACAGTTTACTCAGATTGATGTCATGCTAACCAGTGCTAACCAGAATTCTTTACTGGATACAATTTAAGCTGTAGAAATCAGTATTTAGATGAATAGACAATGTTGTAACTTGTAAGTGAAATTTAGGGATATATGAAAGAATCAAAGGAAATTACCTGCATCGTCTTGCAGGTTATTTTCCCCTTATACAGGCAGTACTTACATCACTACACCTACAAATCTCTCATGCAAAAAAGCAGTACTCACATCAGTTGCAAATATTCTCCATGAAAAAGGGCAATTTTATCAAGACATATGAACACTTGCAAATCAGGAGAGCAACTGGCAAATCAAATACTGGCAGGGACTCGGGATTTTGGAGAGGTCGAGAGGAGTTGCTGCTTTCCTCCTGGGCTGAGTCACTGGCAGGCAGCTGCGTGGATCTGTGGGTTGCGACCAATCGGCTGCTGTGCGCCGGTGGGCGCCGTCGGCAAGGAACAAACAAGAACGAGTGAGGAAAGGGGCGTACCTCTGAACTGATGCAGTTGGGGATGGGGGCGTCGGTGCTTGCGTCGTCCCTGGCTGTGCGGAGGAGAACGGCAGCCTTAGCATCTCAGGTCGCGCGGAGGAGCGGCGGCGGCGGCACCTTCCCCGACGCGAGGAGGATGGTGACGACACCGTGTGTGTCCCTGACGTGAGAAGGATGGCGAAGATGCAGTGTGCGTCGCGTCCCCGACGAGCGGAGAAAGTCGCAAGGGACGCGGGCTCGGCGAATGAACAAGGGACGGCGGCCCGATGCAGCACGTTTAGGATAATTTTTTTTAGGATAAAGGCCAAAACGAAGGGAGAATAGGCGTCGTGCGCGAGCAGGAGGAGCGCGAGCGCTGACCAACGAGACGGAAGAGGTGGAGGTGGGTACGGGGAGGTTTTTTTTGGGTACGGAGAGGTTAGCGCTAAGTGGGGAATATGGGAGGTTCAACCACACAACACATCATCTACCTTCGTTGCTAGGCATGCGTTGCTGTATGGTTTTTTTTGTTGTAGTGAGTACCTCCTGTGCTTCAATAAGTGGTAAGGGTAATCATCATCCAAGGCCTCCCTTCTCTTTCTGAGAGCCTCGAAGTCCACACGGAAGCGACCCAGAAGCTCGGCGCAGGGGTCAGCTTGCGACGAGGAAGAAGCGTCAAGATGCCCGGCGTCGGGGGCCTCGCCCAGAGATACGTCGCCAGACACCACGCCAAGGAAGGTGGCCGGGGCCTCGGGGGCCTCTGCCACGGGAGCCGCAGGCCGTGGCTCGGTACCTTCAGCCGCCGCAGGGCGGGCCTCAGGAGCTTCTGCCTCAGGAGTACCGCGTGGCGTCATCATCTCGAAGGCGGCCCCCTCAGCCCCCGGCGCCCCTTGCCTCCCAGCTCCACCACTCGAGGAAGGACCATCATGGGCAACCGGAAGGGCAACCACCACAACTGGGTTCTTGCGGGGTCCCCTAAGGCCTGCAGGACACAGCCCCCATTCATCGAAACTGGGCATCTGCTTCACGAAATCGCCCCTGTTTGAGCAAAGGTACAGCAGGGCGCCCCTATGCCGGATGCTGCCGGGAGAAGGGTCCCCAGTCAGGATCATGAGAACCTTCCTCAGCACTTCGGGCGTCAGATCTTCCTCTTGGAGCCTCATGCGGTCTTCACGTCCCTCGAAGGCCCACATCCGCCGGGAATGACGCTGGAGAGGGGCAATGCGGCACAGGAGGTACTCCTTCACCACCTTGGGTGCGGTCACAACAAGTGACCTCAAGTACGAGAAGCGATGCCAAACGAAGACGGGCCGGGGGCTCGTGAGCGTCTCCTGGCCCCAGCCCAAGTTGGGGATAGCAGGCACGGTTGGCTCCGAAAGCAGGGGGCTAGGCACCCCAGCGTCCACGTACAGCCACCGCTCACGGAACCCGGGTGCGGGCGGAGGAAGGTGGAAATCAATTCCCGAAGCCGCAGTTTCTGGTGCGGCGAGGAAGCTCACGCACCCCGAGCATTGGGCAGGATCGCTGAGATGCAGAGAGAAGAATGGCGCAGCAAGGCAATTGAAGGAGGGATGCGCATCATCGCCTCGCAGACAAAAGCAAAAACGGCAAGAGGAGTAATGGATTCGGGACCCAAATGCATCATGTGGATCTAGTAATGAGAAAGCACAGCGTTGAAGAAATCAGAAAAGGGGGGAACCAGACCCGCCCACAGAGCATCGGCGAAGTACCAGACCACGGTGACCGTTCTGTCAATGGAGAAGCGAGACGCAGGCCAGACCGTCATCCTCCCGCACTCGTTGAAGATGGTGGCGATGGCGGAATTGACCTAATCCGAGCCTTCCCGGTTGAGTATGATCAACCGGTCAACAGCGTGAGCCACCGACGGCGACTGACGGGGCGAGGGAAAAGGCTTTGGCCCTTTCCCCTTCTTCGTCGGGGCCATGGCGACAGGAAGGGGGAGGATGCGAGATTGGATTGGAAGTAGAGGCTAGAGCTCGGGAGAAGGAAGAGCAGAAGGCGCGGGAGCGGCGAGAAGAGGGGAGATTGTGTACAACGGCGGGTCCGCCTAGCTGAGGCGCAAAATAAGGAGGCGTGGGGGAACAGGGACGTCCACGTCCAATCAACCGCCACGCGGCGCCCAAGGCCGCAGGCTATTGGGGCCTGCGACGCTTCACACTTGCCTCTTCGCTTCTCTGCTAAGCCAAGTCCAGGCGCGCCTTGGGCCCGGGGGCTACTGTCGACGTTCTGGGAATGGGTGTACCCGGACTTGCCTGCCTGCGGCCTGTGGCGTGGCTCAAGGAGTGGCCCAGTACGGCCCATCTTCATCAACACATACTCAAGACCCTCGCGTGGGGCCAAGCCTCGCGGGGCGGACGACAGGAGGCTTCCTCAGGCACAACCTCGTCAGGCTAGCTCGCGAGGAGGCTGAGAGATCAAGGCGGGGTACCTCACGAGGTGCCCGTGATGCAAGCCATGACGACCAAGGCGCAGGCGGGTGCTAGGCGGGCGCCGGCCTGCGCAGAGTCCTTGTTTCCCCTTTGGTGCAAAGGGGGCAAGCGCATGCAAGGGTATCAAGCAAAGGCAACCATTTCGGTGCAACAAGACCAAGACCAGCAGGACGGCCGAGCGGAGGTCATCGTGGAGCCCAAGCCAGCGTCATCGTCAGGGTCTTTTGGCAGGCGAGGACCAACTTTAGTCAGGATAAGTGTACTAGATGTTCCCCTTCAAAATGGCCAATTGTTGGCGCCCTTCCCGCTCAATATTTGGGAAGAGGCCCGGGGCCTTCGCCTATAAATAGGACTAGCCACCCACAGGGTAGGGCATCTAGATCTGATCGGAGATCTGGATCAGATTGAATCCACACCCAAGACACACAGAGAGAGAGAGGCGACTAAACTCCCTTAGCAGTTCATCGTCTCAACCAAGAACAGACCCTCGCAAGGCTGTTCTTCCCTTGTACTGTCCTTCATCAGCCCAGAGGCAATCCACACACCACAAACTGGAGTAGGGTATTACACCACAATGGTGGCACGAACCAGTATAAATCTTGTGTCCCTAGTGTTGTTCTTCGTGTAGTTTAGATCCTAGCGAGGCGGTGAAACACGGGTAGGCTGAGGGTGTCATCTCCGCGCACACCCCAGTGTTCGAATCTCAAGGGTCTGCCGGAACCCGAAATCCGACACTCATAAGATTAAGTTGTTCTTCATCAATGGAAGCGCCTCGAAGCGCTTCGAGCAAGTTGTCCGATGCCTCTGGATGGACAGAGGTCATCGGCACGGGTGGCTCGCCCCCCTTAGAGAGAGGTTGCCTTCCTGTATACGGAACCACTGGGGGTTCCAGAGCAGTATCCGGCTGGGGGGCGAGCTTGTTGCGTCCCCCGTTATCAGAGTCCATGGGGGTCTTCCCCCCATGTGACCGGCGACTAGGATTTCGCCTGGGGGCATCTCTAGAACTATCTCCCCCTGGTCCGGTATCCTCTGAGACAACTCCTCGGTGTCGTCCGCGGGCCTGGGGGAGGAGGCTGTCGAGAGTGAATCGCTGTTCATCGCCGACAGGCCCAGAGAACCATCCGAAGAGGATGTGTCGATGTGGGATTTGGCCGGACTACATATGCATGTTTGGCATGATAAGAAGCAATAAATCAAAACATACCAGAAGTATTATATTTTCTGGATACATACGACTTAGCCAGGGGCTTGTCCCTGGGTAACCACTCCTCGCCGCTGTAGGTGGCTGTGGTGGAGTTGTCCGGAAGGAAGGTCTTTCCCTTCTTGGACGCTTCGGCCTCCCCCTGTGGGGCGGCCTTTCTGTTCTTTCCCCCCCGGTTGGGGGAGGGATTTCCTCTTCCTCCTCCTCGTCTTCGTTGGAGGAGCGCGCCTTGGTGTCTTCGGACGATGAGTCCGATACAACCTTGCGACAGAGACCTTTCCTGGTCCCCGCGGCCTTCTTCTTGGCCTTCTTCTTCGGCACCTCATAGGGCACCGGAAACAACATCTTTGTTAAGAGAGGCGATGCTGGATCTTCGGGTAGTGGAGCCGGACAGTCAATCCGCTCTGCTATGGCTACCCAGTCCTGTTAAATTGGCATGGAGGCTTAGATTCCTCCCATGAATATGTTGGGGAAAGGCACATCTTGCAAAGTATAAAAACTTACCGGATTGGCGGGCGCATTGCGCTAAGTCCGCGATCTTCGGCTATGGGCACTGGTACCTCGGTGAACTTGAATAGCACCTTCCAGACGTCTTCGTGCGTCGTGTCGAAGAGCTCTCGCAGCGTCTGGTGTTCGGCCGGGTCGAACTCCCACATATTATAAGCCCGTCTCTGACACGAAAGGATCCGGCGGATGAGCATGACCTGGAACACGTTGACAAGCTTGATTTTCTTGCCTATCATAATTTTGACGCAGGTCTGAAGTCCGGTCAGCTCCACCAATGAGCCCCAGGCTAAGACCTTCTCTTTTCAGGAGGTGAGCCGCATGGGGATCCCGGATCGATATTCAGGGGTCGTCGCCCAGTTGGTATCGCGCGGCTCGGTGATGTAGAACCACCTCGATTGCCACCCCTTCACGGTCTCCACAAAGGAGCCTTCGGGCTAGGTGACATTGGACATCTTGCCCACCATGGCGCCTTCGCACTCCGCTTGCTAGCCAACCACCACCTTTGGCTTCACGTTGAAGGTCTTCAGCCATAGGCCAAAGTGGGGCGTAATGCGGAGGAAGGCCTCACACACGACGATAAACGCCGAGATGTTGAGGATGAAGTTGGGGGCCAAATCATGGAAGTCCAGCCCGTAGTAGAACATAAGTCCGCGGACGAATGGGTGCAGGGGGAATCCCAGTCCGCGGACGAAGTGAGATAGGAACACTACCCTCTCCTGGGGTTTCGGGGTAGGGACGATTTTCCCTACAGCCGGAAGCCGGTGCGTGATGTTTGTGGACAGGTATATGGCCTCCCGAAGCTTCGTGATGTCCTCCTCCGTAACGGAGGAGGCCATCCACTTGCCTCCCGCTCCGGACATGCTTGGAATGGCTTTACGGATAAGGTGAGAACTTGGGCGCTAGAGCTCGAGTGAGGGAGAATGGATTAGCAGAGAAAGAAGAAGGCGTGGGTGAAAAAAGGGAATCCTTATCTCTTTATAAAGACAGTAGAAACCATGCTTCTCCCCACTTTCCCTGTATACTCGCTTATCCCCAAGCGTCGTGTTGATGTCGCGGTTGGGTTACCCACACACGTATTGATGAGAATCCCATGATAAGGGGACACGATCTCTGCTTCGACAAGACGTGCCAAGGATACCGCCTCGCAGGATGTGCAGTAGCAGGTTCAGAAAAACGGTTCAAATAATGACCGGGCCGTGGCGTGATGTCACACTATGCAAAGTTGTCAGCAGATTAGATTTGTGGAATATTGTGCTCTCTACGGTGGTATGTGGAATTTGTTTTGCAGAGTCGGACACGATCCTTGCGTTCAAGATCTTCTATGGAGTATTCGGAGAAGGAACCCGCCTTGCAATGCCGAAGACAATCTGGGCGCCGGACTCATCATCATTGAAGCCTGGTTCAGGGGCTACTGAGCGAGTCCTGGATTAGGGGGTCCACGGACAGCCGGACTATGTACTTGTGCCGGACTGTTGGACTATGAAGATACAAGATTGAAGACTTCGTCCCGTGTCCGGGTGGAACTCTCCTTTGCATGGAAGGCAAGCTTGGAAATTCGGATATGTAGATTTCCTTCTCTGTAACCAACTTTGTGTAACCCTAGCCCCCTCCGGTGTCTATATAAACCGGAGGGTTTGGTCCATAGGACAAGTACAATCATAATCATAGGCTAGCTTCTAGGGTTTAGCCACTACGATCCCGTGGTATATCAACTCTTGTAATGCTCATATCATCAAGATCAATCAAGCAGGATGTAGGGTATTACCTCCATAGAGAGGGCCCGAACCTGGGAAACATTGTGTCCCCCGCCTCCTGTTACCATTAGCCTTAGACGCACAGTTTGGGACCCCCTACCCAAGATCCGCCGGTTTTGACACCGACACTCCCCCTCTTCTTCTTGCTGCCCCTCAAGTGTAGAGGGGGCATAAGTGTCTCCGGACTTGGTGTCCGGAGGAATTCGTGAGCGGCGGCCCCCACGGGTGTCCCTCGTGGGGTTTCTCTTTGTCTTCTCCTTTTTCTCCGACACCTTATAAGGTGTCGCGGTCAGTATTTCCTCCAGCTGAGGTGACCTAGGGTCCTTGTGTAGCGGGGCCGAGCTATTGATCTTCTTGGCCTTCGCAACCCATCCCTGTCAAAGTAAGAATATGAGAGATAAATCTACTGAGACACGAAAATCCAAATTTAAAAGTGGATGGGAGTCTTGTTACCTTATTAGGAGGGTGCTCGGCATCGACGCCGACGTCCTCCTCATCTCCGGCTGACCAATCCTCTTCTTGGGGCTTGAATAGCACCCTCCACTGCTTTTAATAAGTAGTGCCGAGGAAATGGCGCATGGTGACGGGGTCTGCGGACATGTACGCCCACATTAGGGCGTCCCTGTGCTGGCAAGGGTGGATGCGACGATAGAGCATCACCTGTATCATGCTGGTCATCTTGACACCCGGCTCCTTCACACTAATAATGCACTTCGGTAGCAGTTCCACCACTCCGGGTAGCCCCAAGTCGAGGCCCTTTTTGGTACATGAGGTTAGCCTCGTGGGTGGTCCGGATCTGAACTAGGGGGCTGCCGCCCAAGCTACATTGCATGGTTCCGTGATATAAAACCACTCTTTTGCCAAATTTTGATGGTGTCTATGAATGTCCCCACCGGCCACTCAACGTGAGTCAGCTTGCTCACCATGCCCCCCCTTAGTCCACTTGTTGGCCGTCCATGATGCTTCGGCTTCACAATAAAAACTTTTAGCCATAAGCCAAAGTGCGGAGGGACCCATGGAAAGGCCTCACATATGATAATGAAGGATGAGATGTTGAGGATGGAATTTGGGGCCAAATCATGGAAGTCCAATTCGTAAAAGAACATCAACCCTCGAACAAAGGGATGGAGGGGGAAGCCTAGTCGCCGGATGAAGTGGGGGACAAACACCACCCTTTCGCCGAGTTGCGGTGTGGGGATGGCTTGGCCCACTTCTGGGGTTTGGTGGACGACGGCGGCCTAGAGATAGCTAGCGTGCTTTAGATCCTCGATGTCTTTATTGGTGACAATCGAGGCCTCCCACTTGCCTCCCGCGCCAGATCCGACCATTGCCAAGTGCGGGGGAGGGGAGTTCTGTGGAGGTTGAACCAGAGCGCTGGAGCTCCGTAGATTGGGAAAGGCTGCGGTGAAAGGAGGAAGAAAGCATACAAGGATAACCGTAGTTGCTCCCTTTAATAGGCGGTTGTAATACCAAGAGTCCTGTAAATGCGCCGCCCACCTCGCCTCTTCCTGATATACTCGTAGAGTTATGCGTGAGTGGGATGCTGTGAATCATTGATCAAATCCCTTTAAAAATGGGACACGATCTCCACCTTGGAGGGACGTGTCATCAAAGGAGCGACCTCGAGTCGCATATTGAGTCTTCATGTTTATGACCGGACACGACCCTTCGCCTAAAGTTGTCAGTCAAAGATATTGTTCACATTCGAACAGTTGGCCTGTAAGGCTAAGTAGAGGAGATAGTTCAGAGTCCGGATACGACTCGGCATATGGCCGGATCAAATCAAGTACCATTTGAAGGCTTAAATGGAGGAGAATCAGTCCAAGTACTCGGGAAAATGGTACTCGCCTGCAAGATGGAGCCTGCAGTTTGGGGAGTTACAAGAAGCCAACATTGAAGGATAGTTCGGGGGCTACAGAGGGAGTCCTAGATTAGGGGGTCCTTGGGAGGCCGGCTTATCTCTCGTGGGCCAGATTGCTGGGCCGCACCATATCCGAACCAAAGATGTTTTGTGCCTCAGAGTGCACCCCAAGTCAAGATGGAAGATCTGATGTTTCCGTCATGTAACCGACTATCTGTAAATCCTAGTACCCCTGTTATCTATATATACCAGGGGGCTTAGTCCGTAGAGGCTAGGAGAATAATCACCATCCTACTAGTTAGGGTTTAGTTCATCTGATCTTGTGGTAGATCTACTCTGTAACCCCCTTATACATAAGCAATATAATCAAGCAGGGCGTAGGGTTTTACCTCTTACATAGGGCCCGAACATGGGTAAACATCGTGTACCACGTCCACTGTTCCCCATCAATCCAAGCTCCACAGTTCAGGACCCCCTACCCGAGATCCGCCGGTTTTGACACCGACCCCGGCCCCGAAGAAGAGGAGCATGGACAAATTGGCCCTGCTCGATGATAGTTAGGACTCCGACGAGGAGTCCACAGCCTCCGAGAAGGTCCCAGAGAGGATTCCTAGGGTCAAGCCCCGTGCTAAAAGGTGAGAGTACGAGGATTGTCCGGATGCCGGTTTTACTAGCCCATTACTAAAAACGTGTACACTCTCGTGTTGCAGCCCACCGCATCACCTCCCCACCGACTAGATCTCAGAAGGCACTTCTCCGCCAACCGATCTGGCAGAGAGCAGAGGCGCCTCATTGCACTAAGTGCCTCCTCCGGTCATCGGGGAGCTGGAGAGGTCTGATACGTCTACAACGTATCTACTTTTTCTCATGCTTTTCCTCTTGTTTTTGGACTCTAATTTGCATGACTTGAATGAAACTAACCCCGGACTGACGATGTTTTCAGCAAAACTACCATGGTGTTGTTTTTGTGCAGAAATAAAATGTCTCGGAATGGAACGAAACTTTGCGAGGATTTTTATATCAACAATAAGAATTTCTGGAGCCAAGACCTGCAGGAGAGGGGCACCTGGGTGGGCACAACCCACCAGGGCGCGCCCCCTCTCCTGGCGCACCCAAGTGGGTTGTACCCACCTGGTGGCCCTGCAGATGACCCCCCTGATACTATAAAATCACATATTTCCAGAAAAAAATCAGGGAGAATGAATTATTGCAATCCACGAGACGGAGCCGCCGCCAAGCCCTGTTCTTCCTCGGGAGGGCAGATATGGAGTCCGTTTGGGGCTTCGGAGAGGGGGATCTTCGTTCTTCATCATCACCAACCCATCTCCATTGCCAATTCCATGATGCTCCCCACTGGGAGTGAGTAATTCCTTCGTAGGATTTCTGGTCGGTGAGGAGTTGGATGAGATTCATCATGTAATCGAGTTAGTTTTGTTAGGGCCTGATCCCTAGTATCCACTATGTTCTTAGATTGATGTTGCTATGACTTTGCTATGCTTAATGCTTGTCACTTTGGGCCCGGGTGCCATGAACTCAGATCTGAACCATTTATGAATTCATCATTATATCCATGTTTTAGATTCGATCTTGCAAGTTATAGTCACCTACTACGGTTATGATCCGACAACCCTAGAGTGACAACAACTGGGCCCACTCTCGATGATGAACGTAGTTTGAGGAGTTCATGTATTCACTATGTGTTAATGCTTTGTTCCGGTTCTCTATTAAAAGGAGGCCTTAATATTCCTTAGTTTCCAATATGGACCCCGCTGCCACGGGAGGGTAGGACAAAAGATGTCATTCAAGTTCTTTTAATAAAGCACGTATGACTATTTATGGAATACATGCCTACATTATATCGATGAACTGGAGCTAGTGTTGTATCGCCCTAGGTTATAACTGTCACATGATGAATATCATCCAACAAGTCAAGAATCCAATGCCTACGGATTTATCTTATATTGTTCTTGCTAAGTTACTACTGCTATCATCACTGTTACACTTGCTACAAAATCACTGCTACCATTGTTACTGTTACTATTACTACTACTGCTATCATCAAAACTATCATACTACTGTGCAACTAATCACTTTGCTGCAGATAATTAATCTCCAGGTGTTGTTGAATTGACAACTCAGCTGATAATACCTTCAAATATTCTTTGGCTCCCCTTGTATCGAATTTATAAATTTGGGTTGAATACTCCACCCTCGAAAATTGTTGCGATCCCATATACTTGTGGGTTATCGAGACCTTTTTCTAGCGCCGTTGATGGGGAGCATAGCTATATTTGTTGAGCCACTTGGGATTATTATCAATTTATCACTATGAAGAATTTCAAGGATGCTAAGACTAAGATATTTCCCTCAAAGACGAGGGGAGGTAAGGAACTGCCATCCAGTTCTGCTTTAGATTCACCTTCTGTTATGAGTAAACTTGCAACACCACCACATGCTATTAATTCTGATATGTTGCAAGTTATTGATGATGCTACTTCTACTATGAATGATGCTTATGATGATGCTAGTACCATGCTCGATAATTATGATGTGCCACTTGGTGAATTTCTTGATGGACAAATTGCTAGAGTAATACAACATGATGTTGTTGAATCTGATGATGAGCTTGAAACTGAAACTCCCGAAACACTTGCTAGAGCTAGCCCTCCTAGATATGAATTGCCTAAGGTACCGGAAGGCTAAGTTATGAGTGAAGAGGCAACTAGAGATATTCTTGCTTGTAAGGATAGAGATTATCTAGAGAAATTATTACACAAGTATAAAGAAAAATCTCTGAATGCTAGAATGAAATGTGATCCTAAGTTTCCTACTTTGCCTATCTTTATTGATGATAAGGATTATGAATTCTCTGTCGACCCAGAGATAATTACTTTGGTTGAATCCGATCCTTTCCATGGTTATGAAACTGAAACTGTTGTGGCACATCTTAATAAGTTGAATGATATAGCCACCCTTTTTACTCATGATGAGAAAACTCGATACTACTTTATTCTCAAATTATTTCCTTTCTCATTAAAAGGTGATGCTAAAGCTTGGTACAATACTCTTGCTCCTGGTTGTGTGCGTAGTCCCCACGATATGATTTACTACTGCTTTGAAAATATTTTCCTGCTCATAAGAAACAACCTGCCTTATAGGAAATATTTAGAATTGTTCAAACTAAAGAAGAGAGTCTCCCACAAGCTTGGGGGAGGCTTTGCCAGTTACTTAATGCTTTGCCTGATCATCCTCTTAAGAAAAATGAAATACTTGATATCTTCTATAATGGACTAACCGATCCTTCGAGGGACTTCCTAGATAGTTGTGCTGGTTGTGTTTTTAGGGAACGAACTATTGCTCAAGCTGAAGAATTATTGAATAACATATTGAAAAGTTATGATGATTGGACTATTCCTGAACCACCACCTAAACCCACTCCGAAGAAGAGGGGTATATTATATCTCAGTCCTGAAGATATGCAAGAGGCAAAGAAAACTATGAAGGAAAAAGGTATTAAAGCTGAGGATGTTAAAAATTTACCTCCTATTGAAGAAATACATGGGCTTGATATACCACCACTGCCTAAGGTGGTAGAGGTAAATTCTCTTATGAAGTTCAATGAAAATGATAATCCTCACAATATGCATCCTAGCCAATGCCTTTATGAGTTTGAAAACTATATTAGAAAACAAGACCACTTCAATGCAAATGTTATGAAACAATTGAAATATAATTCTGATATGATTGGTCGCTTGAGTGACTTGTTATTTAGAATCTCAAATCATGTTAGAGGTGTTGGAAAACATGCTTCTATGGTTCAAACCCAGTTAGAACAAGTTGCTAAATCACAAAGAGAATTACTTAATCAAATGAATAATAATACAGATGACTTTGCTGTTAGAGTTGCAACTAGAGGAGGTAAAATGACTCAGGAACCACTTTATCCCGAGGGACACCCAAAAAGAATTGAACAAGATTCACAAAGAAATAACACTAGTGCACCTAGTCCTTCTAAAAAGAAAAGGAAAAATGATAGGACTTTGCATGCTTCTAGTGAACCTGAAATAGACAAACCTCCTGATAATGAAAATGAAACTTCTATCTCTGATGCTGAAACTCAATCTGGTAATGAACATCCACCTAGTGATAATGAAAAAGCCAATGATGAGGTTCATGAAGACACTCAAACAAATAATGAAGAACCCGATAATGATGTTGAGATAGAACCACCTATTGATCTTGATAACCCACAACCTGAGAATAAAAGATATGATAAAAGAGACTTTGTAGCTAGAAAACACGGTAAACAAAGAGAACCGTGGGTTCAAAAACCTATGCCTTTTCCACCCAAGTCAACTAAAAAGAATGATGATGAAGAATTTGAACGCTTTGCTGAAATGCTGAGGCCAGTCTTTTTGCAAACTCGCTTGATTGATATCCTTAAAATGCCTCCTTATGCAAAGTATATGAAAGACATCATCACAAATAAGAGAAAAATACCGAAAGCTAAAATCTCCACTATGCTTGCTAACTATACTATTAAAGATGGAGTACCTAAAAAACTTGGAGATCCGGGTATACCAACTATACCTTGCTCTATCAAAAGGAATTATCTGAAAACTGCTTTGTGTGATTTAGGAGCTGGTGTTAGTGTTATGCCTTTCTCTTTATATAAAAGACTGGACTTGAATAAACTCACACCTACTGAAATATCTTTGCAAATGGCTAACAAATCAATTGCCAAACCTATCAGTATCTGTGAGCATGTGCCCGTTGTTGTTGCTAATGTTACTATTTTGACTGACTTTGTTATACTTGAGATGCCCGAGGACGACAACATGTCGATTATCCTTGGTAGACCCTTCTTGAATACTGCAGGGGCTGTTATTGATTGCGATAAAAGCAAGGTCACTTTTCATATTAATGGTAATGAGCATACGGTGCACTTTCCGAAGAAACAATTCCAAGTGAATGGTATTAATGTTATTGAAAAATCTACGACAATCAGTATTGGAAGTTTTCAAATACCTCTACCTACTGTCAAAAAGAAATATGAAATGCTTATTGTTGGGGAAATGCATATCCCCATTGAGGTAACTTAGTGATTTACGAAAGTTCTTCGGTTTCACGCTAATCGAAAGTGGTTGTTAATAAGACCTGATCAACCTTATTAATGAATCATTTTTTAGCGGTACGAAGTTGATGAATTTAGTAAGCACTACCTTTTGTCCTTACTTTTTGTTTCCTGATTTTACTAGTTAAATAAAAATAAAATGCCATGTTTTGTTTGTTTTCTGAATTTCCCGTGCAATAAAAAATGACCCAAAAATAAAAGTTCTCAGAATGCCTTGAAAATTGAACATGATTTTTTTTGAATATTT
This sequence comes from Triticum dicoccoides, assembly GCF_002162155.2. Classification (NCBI taxonomy): domain Eukaryota; kingdom Viridiplantae; phylum Streptophyta; class Magnoliopsida; order Poales; family Poaceae; genus Triticum; species Triticum dicoccoides. The sequence continues at coordinate 435,914,669 of NC_041391.1, read as the reverse complement.
CTGAATTTCTGGTGCAAATAATACCAGAGGGAGGTGCACCAGGTGGGCACAACCCACATGGGCGTGCCAGGACCCCCAGGCGCGCCCTGGTGGGTTGTGGTCCCCACGTGGGCCCCCTCACTTATCTCTTTAGCCCACATCATCGCTTACCTCCAGAAAAAAATCTCCATTGCTTTCTCTCCCGTGTTCTTAAACTCAAACCCGTGGATTTCGATCTCTTAGCTCGAAGCTCCATTTCCAAAACTGTTTTGGGGGATTGTTGCTTGGTACGTGACTCCATCGTTTGTCCAATTAGTTTTTGTTTTAGTGGTTTATACTTTGAATAATTAGCTACTCTTGGTGCTGCTATAGATGAGCTTGCATGTTGAATTCTTAGTGTTCTAATTAGTTTGAATGCTTGCTATGACCACTATGTATCCCTATGAGTAGCTGCTATCAATTTTATAAAGTTCTGCTGACAAACTTTTGTCACTCCAAAAATTTTATTTTCAGAAAATTGTACGCGGACATGATGAACCTATTTGGAAGGAGCTCTTCAAGGAGACGATCCTCGGGGGCATCTTCTAGTGACAATTCTGCTCGCTAGTCTTATGTTGAACCAAGTGAAAGTTCCGCGCGTGATGCCGCCGCCAAAACATGCTTATGGCCTTGCGATGAATATATGGTGTATGTGGGCATTAAGGAGGAATTTGAGCAATATGTTCACAATGTTGGCCTTGGTCCCAACCTTTCAGATAAGTGTGAACAACGCCAACTTCTCACTGAGTCATTTGTCAAAGGATTTACATTTTTCCCTCGTGAGTCTAGGGTGTCTTTTATGCTTTATGACAAACCATTTACTATCCCACTAGAGAATTTTGCTTCCTATTGCAAACTACCATTTTGGGGTTCGCTTGACGAACCACCGAAGGCTGAGTACGAGTCTTTCTTAACTAGCCTTTGTTACGGTGAAAATAGGGGAGTAAGACAAGGAAGAATAAAGAGCATTCACTTTCCCACAATTCAGTATTTTGCACTATTTAATGGGAAATGCATAGTAGGGAAGCAAGACTATTGCATACTTTGTACGCTAGACTTGCGCCTCATTCACACCGCTCTCACTGGTGAAAGGAATTATAACCCTGGAGCGATTGTTGCACGTAGACTTCAGCATAATGCTAACAGTGGCTGGTTCTATGGTGGAATTTATGCCACACATTTGGCACGGGAGCTGGGTGTTTCACCTTTGCTCTTTGCTCATATCCTACCCATGCGGTATTTAGATTTTGACACTTTAAAAAGAACATAAGATCCTTAAGGAAAAGGTTGATAATTTCACTTACAATCTAATGTTTAACCAAAAATCTATTGTGGACACATATTTGCCTGCGCCTGCTCTTTTTTGATTATGACAGCAAGGGGAGATATTTTGTTCTTGAGAGCGAGGCCCGAGCTCATAACGCAGTAGTGGTGGCAGCACGGCGTGCCGAGGCATCCGCACCGAGAGCCTCTGTGAGCAACCACGCAGACTACTACCCTCCAAGCTACTGATCGATTACCAACTTAGGCCAAAAGCCTAAGCTTGGGCAGTACGTGTTTCCACCGACCTTACATTCATGTCTACTTACCATTCTATTTGTCGGTATTCACACTTTTTCATCGTATCATCCATGCTTTGATTTATTTTCTTGCTTTCTTCTTGTGTGTTTGAAAAACTTTAGAAAAACCAAAAAAAATAGTTGTAGTAATTTACTTTCTTTGCATGCTTAGTAGTATTAAAAAGAAAATCCAAAAAGATTTCCTTGTTCTTCTTTTGCTTGTTGGGAGCTTTCCCATGTAAATAGTTTTTCTCATTTTTCCTTTTCCCTTTTATTTGCCCGTTCTAGAAAATCAAAAACTCCAAAAATATTTCTGTGTGTTTCTCTGAACTTCTTTTCTTTTTATTCGAGTCTTACCAAGGAGAATACCATGATGAAAATGTTGAGTTGCTCTCATATGAATAATTGTTGAACTAATAAGAGCACATTTTACCTTGTCTTCTCCTGTTGAATAAAATGTTTGTAGATTCCAGCTTAGTCCATGGCATTCTTGCACTATTATTATTTTCATATCATTCGGTCGTGCAAGTGAAATGCAATAATGACGACATCCGATGAACTGGCCATGGCAGGGAGAAACTTGTATGAACTCGACTTGTTCTGTTTGTGTAAATATGTTTAACCTAGTATCCATGATTCAGCCCATTATGATTAAACATGTTTGCAATGACAATTAGAGATTATAGTTTCTCATGCCATGCATAAGTAGCTGGGAGTTGATAATGATTTATCTTGGATATCAACATAGCGATAAAACGATTGTGATGTAGTATGATGATATGGTATCCTCCTCCGAATGTTCGAGTGGCTTGACTTGGCACATGTTCATGCATGTAGTTGAATCAAAACCAACATAGCCTCTATGATATTTATGTTCATGGTGTCCATATCCTACTCATGCTAGTGTCCAATGTTACTTATGCATAATGCATGGTTGTGATCGTTGTTGCTCTCTAGCTGGCCGCTTCTCAATCTAAATTTCTAGCCTTCGCCTGTACTAAGTAGGAATTCTGCTTGTACATCAAAAACCTTGAACCCAAAGTTATTCCAGATGAGTCCACCATACCTACCTATATGCGGTATTACCCTTCCGTCCTAAGTAAATTTGCATGTTTCACCTCTAAAAACTTCTAAAAATTATCCTTTTTGTGTGCCTGGATCGTTCGTGGAACGACAGGATGTGGTCGGTATCTTCCATGCTAAGCGGATTATTCTCAGGTCGAGTGGTTATTCACTCGCCATCGCACGAGAATATGGGCGGTAATAGGGATGCCTAGTTCCAAACTGCAAACATGAAAAAGAGTACATCTCTGAAATAATCAAACAAAAACTCCCAATGGAGTCAAAACCTTTACTTTTATCGCTTGGGAACCGCCATTAGCGTGCTTAGCATGGAAGATGTTGATAACTAATGGTCGTGAAGTGAATAAGAAGGGTGCATGTCTCAAAATATCATTTATCTCTGTTTTAAAATTTGAGTTGTGGCACCTCTGCAAATCACTGCTTCCCTCCGTGAAGGGACCATCCATTTACTTTTATGTTGTGTCACCACCTTCTAAAACAAGCGCTAGAAACTGAGTAGAGCACAACTTTCATGATTTATGCATTATGTGTAGCTAATATTGGGTGCATCATGATTGTATCTTTTCTACCATGAATTACAATGTTTAGTCGCTGCTTGAACTTTGGAGATGCTCTACATTTATGTTTTGCGGTCTCAGAAAGGGCTAGCGAGATATCACTATTGTCATATTGTATCATGGTTGTTTTGAGATATTTTATTATTGCTCGCTAGCTTATTATGTCATTGATATGAGTCATTATAATCTTTAAATGTTTTTGTTGACATGGTTAGTTATAATGTTGGCTGAAAACCTGGGTGTTGTTTAAGCCTATTTATCAAACAAGAGCAAAAGAGTTTGTAAATTTTTTTCTTTCCCATTTTTAGTTTATCAACTGAATTGCTTGAGGACGAGCAAAGGTTTAAGCTTGGGGGAGTTGATACGCCTCCAACATATCTACTTTTTCTCACGCTAGTTTGCCGTCGGCCAGCTTGTTGACGTCCACCAGCATACGACATAGAAGCTTTGCCGTCAGCTAGCAGACGACAAAGAGTGTGGGTGGCCCACTAGCGAGGACCACCTAATGGACACTTTCTTTGCCGTGTGCTAGCGGATGGCAAAGCTTCGTTGCTGTTTTCTAGCAGACAACAAAGAACCGTGCCCTAACAAAATGCCAACGACGTCCGCTGACCCATCTCTTTGTCCCCTCTCTCTCTCTCTCTCCGTCCCATGCCCGAGCCACCGCCGCCCCGCGCCACCCCGCCCCTGTGCCGCCGCCGCCCCATGCCACCCCCATTGCCGCGCCGCCCGGGTGACCCCCTCCTCTGTCCCGCGCCACCCCCCTCACTGCGCCACCCAGCTCTGCCCCCGTGCCCGAGCCG
>NC_041391.1:435900256-435910245 GCF_002162155.2 Triticum dicoccoides | reverse complement strand
CGGCCTCGGCGTCCCTCTCCTCCAGCACCGCGGCCGCCCCACCGCTTCGACGCCCCTTCCTCCACCCGGCCGCCCCGGCGCCCCTCTCTGCCACCACCGCGGCCGCCTCGCTGCTTCGGCGCCCACTCCTCCACCCGGCTGCCCCGGCGCCCTCTCCTCCACCCCCGCGGCCGCCCCGCCTCCCCAGCGCCCCCTACGCCGGTGTGGAACAATGGGTTACTTTAGGTATCTAGTTTTGTTTTTGTTTTTGTTTTTTATGTTTAATTTAGGTTTACTTTAGGTTTGGTTTAGTTTAGGTTTACTTGTTGTCTTTTGTTGATCTGCTGCTCTATTTAGTACAAGCCAAGTACTATCTTTTCTTCCTAAACCTTGCATTCGACACAAACAATCTGTGTATAAAGAAGACAAACCATCTTAACTTGGCAAACAAATCTGGTGTACATTATTTCATTACTATAAGCTAATACACATTTGCTGTTACAAGTATTATGAGAAATTGGATTGGCAAATGAAAGCCAAAAACATCATAAGTATACCAGGGATGTTGGGGCATGCAATCTTTAACTAGTTTACTAGATGCTATGTGTTGATGTATTTAAAAAGGAATATCTAGAGCAACATGATGAAAGATTTACGGAGAGAAGGGCAGAGAAGGGGTCACTAATGCCATGATAAGAGCATCAGCGTGGCCTCATTGAACTAGCGATGTTTCTGCTTGGAGAAAAAGCAAGGCCATGCGCAATACTACAAAATGAGGCCTACCACTCTGCATGATACTATAAAATTAGATCACCATATAATATGTTGTATGATTATCTAGTAATAAATTATATGTATTCCAGGCATTGCAATATTGTTCCTAGAGAGTGAGTCTTGAAATTTTTGTGCAAGTAGAGATGACATCAATAAATGTGTTATCATGCAAATCCTATGTGGGGGTGGAGTGTAGCATATACTAACTTGGTAACCAAGTTGCTACATGTCAACCAAGTGGCTATAATATGCATATGACTTGGCAAGTTAGTCGTACGTCCTAGCAACTACTAAAATAAAAATACCATCCCTGAGATCTAGTTTTGAAGATCTTGTCATAATGAGCCAATCATGAAATAAATCATCAACCAGGTTAATGGTTTGAAAGATATGTTTTCTTGAAATAAAAAACAATTCAGTTGTTGATGTCATGTTTACATATGTGATATATTGTTTTATTACATGCTTACATGTGTGGTATCTTGATATATCACAGTCATGCATGCATAAGCGAGAGAGTGAATTGGTGTCACATGTGAAGACTATATAATGTGACATCACATTGTAGTCTTGTCCTTTGTTATTTACAAGTGTCTCGAATAGTCTTGTAAAAATGAAACATTGTTACCATTTAGTGAAACATTATGTTATACTTCTGCATTTCTTGTATGTAGGGCATATTAGATTTCATTAAGGGAAGCCTATGGCTGAGAATTATTTTGTCAATATGTGGTTTATATGGCATGAAATTGGTATCATTAGCTTTTGTTTTGTACTTACTAATAAATGTGAGTTTTTATCCGATAAATCCCACAGTGATAAAATAATTCTTGGTCAAAGTCTTCTCTCACTAGAACTTAATATATATGTCTTGCATTTGAAGTACTCCAAAACAAAACAAAAAATCTCGATAAAACTAAGACAATGTAGCTCATATATATTGGTGGTAAATGACGGCGGATATTGAGCTCAGTCTACTCATAAATAGTCGCGAGCTAGTTGATAGAAGTGCATTTATCCTCTAGTGATATTTTGGTGATGACCACAATATTATTGCTAATGTACCTATGATCAATTTTTCTATGACCAGTTTGAAACATGAGCATTACAAAGTTTCATATCTATGATCAATTTTTCTTGCTGGCAGATGCTTATTTCTTTAGGTTTTGTTTAGCTGATGCTCATGATACAGTTGAATTAGAGCCAAGTTGGATTAGAGCCAAGTTGGAGTAGATATGCATATGGTCCATTTGTCAAATATGGTTCTAGCTAGCTATGTTTATAGATGTGGTTCTAGATGCTAATTGGTCTCTTCTGCTGCTTATCAGAGATGGAGGGAGGCCGCCACCGCAGGCTGCGCTCTACCACACCAGAGTACAACTTGGATGGTTTCGAGTTCTTCACGATAATACTTGAGAATTCCTCTAGGAGGCAGGTATATAAATGGAGAGATCTCCCCTTCACCCATCTCTTTATCATAACTCTGCTGTTTGCTACATCATTCCTTGACCCACGCTGCAGAGGCTGCCTGACAATTTTATGAATATGTGACATCAGCCAAATTAGGGGCGACAACCATCGGCCAAAGAATGTGAAGCTGTAACAGGGCGGCAGAACGCTTCGCAGGCTGTGGGACGTGGAGGTGGTGATCAGGTACGGCCACATGTTCCTATGTCATGGCTAGGAGCAGTTCGTTCGTGCCCACCACCTGCGGCATGGGTACTAATACATCTCCAACTTATCTATAATTTTTGATTGTTCCATGTTGTTATATTATCATTCTTTGGTGTTTTACAATCATTTTATAGTCATTTTATATCATTTTTGGTACTAACCTATTGACATAGTGCCCACTGCTAGTTGTTGTTTTTGGCATGTTTTTTACATCGCAGGAAGTCAATATCAAACGGAGTCCAAACGCAACGAAACTCCTAGAGGATTTTTTGGGCCAAAAGACATCCAGTGGGCCAAGGAAGCACCTGGGGGTGGTTCGAGGGGAGCAGCACCCACCAGGGCGCGCCAAGAGGCCCAGGCGCGTCATGGTGGGTTGTGCCCACCTCGGGTGCCCCTGAACCGCCTCTTTGCTCTATAAATACCCCAATATTCCAGAAACCCTAGGGGAGTCGACGAAAATCAATTCCAGCTGCCGCAGAGTCCAGAACTACCAAATCCAATCTAGATACCGTCATGGAGGGGTTCACCACTTCCATTGGTGCCTCTCCGATGATGCGTGAGTAGTTCTTTGTAGACCTACGGGTCCGTAGTTAGTAGCTAGATGGCCTCCTCTCTCTCTCTCTCTCTCTCTCTCTCTCTCTCTCTCTCTCTCTCTCTCTTTCTCTCTCTCTCTCTCTCTTGATTATCAATACAATGGTCCCTTCGAGATCCATATGATGTAAGTCTTTTTGCGGTGTGTTTGTTGGGATCCGATGAACTTTGAGTTTATGATCAGATCTATGTTTTTATCCATGAAAGTTATTTGAGTCTTCTTAGATCTCTTATATGCATGATTGCTTATAGCCTCGTATTTCTTGTCCGATATTTGGGTTTTGTTTGGCCAACTTAATCTATTTATCTTGCAATGGGAAGAGGTGCTTTGTAGTCGGTTCGATCTTACGGTGCTTGATCCCAGTGACAGAAGGGTAACCGACATGTATGTATCGTTGCTACTAAGGATAAAAAGATGAGATCTATATCTCCGCAATAGACAAACGGATCTCGTCTACATCATGTGATCGTTCTTATTGCATTACTCCATTTTCTCATGAACTTAATGCACTAGATGCATGCTGGATAGTGGTTGATGTGTGGAGTAATAGTAGTAGATGCATGCAGGAGTCGGTCTACTAATCTTGGACGTGATGCCTATATAATGATCATTGCCTGGATATTGTCATGATTATTTGAAGTTCTATCAATTTCCCAACAGTGAGTGTTTTCCCACCGTTTGCTGTTTTTCTCGACAGAAGCCACTAGTGAAACCTACGGCCCCCGGGTCTCTTCTCATCATATTTGCCTTTGCGATCTATTTTCTTTTGCATTTATTTTCAGATCTATTAAACCAAGAATACAAAAATACCTTGTTGCAATTTATTTGTTCCGTGATCTATTTATCCTATCTACCACTTTTACCTCACGTTATTTTCCTATCTTGAGGCGCCGTACCCTTAAGGGATTGACAACCCCTTTAACACATCGGATTGCAAGTATTTGTTATGTGTGTGCAGGTCCTATTTACGTGGTGTGAGGAGGTTCTCCTACTGGTTCAATAACCTTCGTCTCCTCACTGAGGGAAATACCTACCGTCTGTATACTGCATCATCCTTTCCTCTTTGGGGAAATACCGACGTAGTTCTAACAGACATCAAAAAGGAATTTTCTAGCGCTGTTGCCGGGGAGGATCTTCAACAGCAACCTGGTTCCTAATCATAAATCTCATCTCCTCACAATTTACATTATTTGCCATTTGCCTCCCGTTTTCCTCTGCCCCACTTCACAAAAATTTCCCGTTTTATTCGCCCTCTTTTTCATTCGCCATTTTCTCATCAAATCTGTTTTTGTGTGCAATCTTGTTTATCACTTTTTGTTGTTATGGATTTTTCTTCTTCTATTGCATGCACCCCCGAGAACGAGGTTCTCAACTTCAAACAAAGGGGAGTGTAAAATTTAAAAGATGCTTGATATAGGATTTGCAATGCTCATAATAGATTTATTTGTAAGAAATCTACCGCTATTCTTCGTTGTTTTTATGTGGGCATCACCACTTGGTATAGATTCGTCCTTGATACGATTACCGGTGGGAATTTCTTGATGTGTCCTTCTCTTGATGCTTTCAATGCTTTGGGAAATTTAGTGGGTTCACCACCACTCGTGATCAATGAAACAATATTGACTCTCGAGCATATTATGGAAAGAATAGATGCTATTGAAAAGAAAATGCTTACCGTAGAACATATTAAAAACTTGGATAAAAATGAAAGTTATGCTACTAAAGTCGGTGCAAAAGCGGGAGATGTTTTTAAGTTCTTAAAAGAAAAGGGAACTATAATTCACGAAAGAATCAAAGAAAGTCTGTCTAGGATTGATAAACTGGAAGAAATCTTTTCTAATCTAGGTACGGCTTTTGCTTCCGCTAAAACTCCCGTGAAAATTAGCAAGACTACTCAAGTCACTAAAAATAAAGGTGCAACTTCTAGCAATGATAAAGGAGATCTTAAGATGATTAGTATCCATCCCAACTTTATTGAAGTCATAAGAGACCCTTTTTCCGGAAATAAGTTTTTCAATCTCATGCCTAGAAGTATTATCACTGAGAATTTATATGCAAAATCCTTGAAAAATCCCAAGTGTTTAGTCAAAAATTGGATAAGGATGACAAAACTTAGATCCTACGCGTTATGCCTAGCTAGGGGCGTAAAACGATAGCGCTTGTTGGGAGGTAACCCAATGAATGAAATTTACTTTTGCCTTTTGCTTTGTGTTCTTCAGTGTTAGCACAATTATGCTACTGTTATGATTGTGTTGTTTGTGTTTTAGTTAGTGTTTGTGCCAAGCAAGACCTTTGGGAAGACTTGGGTGAAAGTTAATTTATCTTGCTGAAAAACAGAAACTTTTGCGCCCATGAGATCATTTGTCATTTTTACAGAAGAGTGATTTTGAGTTGATTCTTTGTGCAGAAGATCAATAGACAAATTCCTCACGTCCAAAAATTTATTTCAGAATTTTTGGACCTACAAAAGTATTCGAAATATTCAGATTGCTACAGATTGTTCCGTTTTTGACAGATTCTGTTTTCTTTGTGTTGTGTGCTTGTTTTGATGATTCTATGGTTTTATTTGATGAGTTTTTGCCATAGAAAAGTTGGAATACAGTAGATATAATGCAAAAACAAAATAAGAATAGGTTTGCTACAGTACTTATAGTAGTGGTTTGGTTTCTTATACTAACGGATCCCCCGAAGGTTGTGTTTGAGTTCTGTGTGATTGAAGTTTTCAAGTTTTGGGTTATCTTACGATGGATGAAGGAATAAGGATAAGCAAAAGGCTAAGCTTGGGGATGCCCGAGGCACCCCAAGATAATATTCAAAGAAGTAGCAAGCAACTAAGATTGGGGATGCACCCGAGTGGCATCCTCGCTTTCTTCTAACAACCATCGGTATTTTACTTGAAACTATATTTTTATTCGTCAGATAATATGAGTTTTGCTTGGAGCGTCTTGTATGATATGAGTCTTTGATTGTTTTGCTTTGTGTTTTAAGTGTTGAATCCTTGCTAGACACACCGCTTTTAGAGATACAAAAATTATGCTATGCTTGCTCCCATGCTTCACTTAAATTTTTAGAGCCATGGATTTGCTCTAGTACTTCACTTATATCTTTTTGAGCATGGTGTGCTTTGTTAATTTTGAAGAAATGCTCTCATGCTTCACTTAGACTTGTTTGGGAGTTAGTAAATTTTTAAGCAATTCTCTCTTGCTTCACTTGGATTATTTTGAGAGAAAAGAAAAGATTATGCTCATGATCTTCACTTATATTTGTTTGAGCTTATCAAAAACAACATATGAAAATAGTCCCAAAGTGATAGATATCCAAGGAGGATATAATAAAAACTTTCATGAAGACCATTCGACAAAATAAACTTGATTCTTAGTAATGGTTTTCAGATATGATGATATGATATGTGAGTCATGTTGATGAGTAATTGTGCTTTAGTAAGAATATTGATGTCAAGGTTTGTGATTCCCTATGCAAGCACGAAAGTCAATAGTTATGCAATGAAATTTATATCCTACGTATGGTGCATTATTCGGTGTTACTTATGCTTAATGCTTGGGTATGAGATTTTTTGCTTTTTGGTTGGTCGCTTCTCAATCTTTTTGCTAGCCTTCATTTTGCACTAAGTATGATCACTACTTGTGCATCCAAAACCCTTTAAACTAGTTTTGCCATATGAGTCCACTATACCTACCTATATCCGGTATTTCCATGATGTTCTATGCAAATTTGCATGTGGCATCTCTAATGTTCAAAATAAATTTCTCTATTGTGTGCTCAACTGCTCGTGAAGCGGTAAAGGGTAGCCAATTTTTTTCATGCTAGATGTGTTATTCTCACGGTGAGTGTTTATTGACTTGTCATTGCACGAGAGTACGGCAAAGGTATTAGGGATGCCTAGTCCTGAGATGAAAAATGAATTTACTTCATGTTGTCAAATAATAAATTCCTTGGAAAGTGTTGGTATGGAGGGCACCCGTGGATATGGTTAGCCATGGAAAGTGAAAGTTATGGTGGAAAATGGAATAAACTTTATTTTCTATTTGGGAACCACCTATGATGTATCTAGTATGGAAAGTCTCGGGGTGCTCCAAGTCGTTTTCATTGGTGGGAAAAGTATGCCTCTCAAAAATAATTTTTATCTCTCAATTTAAGCTTTGAGCTCTGGCACCTCTACAAATCACTACTTCCCTCCGCGAAGGGCCTTTCTTTTACTTGTGCAATTTTTATTTTGAATTTGAGTCTCCATCTTCTCTTATAAAGCACCAACTAAGGGGCACTATGATCATATTTGAGCTTTGGGTGTAGCTAATATTCGAGTGTGTTTCATGAATGGATCAATGATTGAGCATGATGGGCTAGGGATAACTTGCTTTAGTGTTGATATTTTGAAAGACATGGTTGCTTGTTGGTATGCTTGAGTATTAAAGTCTTCATGTCAAAACTAGACTATTGCTTTGAATCATATAAAAGTCCATATGTCCATGCTATAAAGAAAAGAAATGTGATGAACATGTTAGGCAGCATTCCACATCAAAAATTCTATTTTTATCATTTACCTGCTCGAGGACGAGCAGGAATTAAGCTTGGGGGATGCTAATACGTCTCCAATGTATTTACAATTTTTTATTGTTCCATGCTGTTATATTATCATTCTTGGATGTTTTACAATCATTTTATAGTCATTTTATATCATTTTTTGGTACTAACCTATTGATATAGTGCCCAGTGCCAGTTGCTGTTTTCTGCATGTTTTTTACATTGCAGGAAATCAATATCAAATGGAGTCCAAATGCAAGGAAACTCCTGGAGGATTTTTTTAGGCCAGAAGACATCCAGTGGGCCAAGGAAGCACCCGGGGGTGGCTCGAGGGGAGCAGCACCCACCAGGGTGCGCCAGGAGGCCCAGGCGCTCCCTCGTGGGTTGTGCACACCTCGGCTGCCCCCTGAACCGCCTATTTGCTCTATAAATACCCCAATATTCTAGAAACCCTAGGGGAGTCGACGAAAATCAATTCTAGCTGCCGCAGAGTCCAGAACCACCAGATCCAATCTAGACATCGTCATGGAGGGGTTCACCACTTCCATTGCTGCCTCTCTGATGATGCATGAGTAGTTCTTTGTAGACCTACAGGTCCGTAGTTAGTAGCTAGATGGCTTCCTCTCTCTCTCTCTTGATTATCAATACAATGATCTCTTGGAGATCCATATGATGTATGTCTTTTTGTGGTGTGATTGTTGGGATCTGATGAACTTTGAGTTTATGATTAGATCTATGTTTTTAACCATGAAAGTTATTTGAATCTTCTTTGATCTCTTATATGCATGATTGCTTATAGCCTCGTATTTCTTCTCCGATACTTGGGTTTTGTTTGACCAACTTGATCTATTTATCTTGCAATGGGAAGAGGTTCTTTGTAGTGGGTTCGATCTTACGGTGCTTGATCCCAATGACAGAAGGGGAACCGACACGTATGTATCGTTGCTACTACGGATAACAAGATGAGATAAACGGATCTCGTCTACATCATGTCATCGCTCTTATTGCATTACTCCGTTTTCTCATGAACTTAATACACTAGATGCATGCTGGATAGCGGTCAGTGTGTGGAGTAATAGTAGTAGATGCAGGCAGGAGTCGGTCTACTAATCTTGGACGTGATGCCTATATAATGATCATTGCCTGGATATCGTCATGATTATTTGAAGTTCTGTCAATTGCCCAACAGTAATTGTTTTCCCACCGTTTGTTATTTTTATCGAGAGAAGCCACTAGTGAAACCTGCGCCCCCAGGTCTCTTTTCATCATATTTTCCTTTGCATTCTATTTTCCTTTGCATTTATTTTCAGATCTATTAAACCAAAAATACAAAATACCTTGCTGCAATTTATTTTTTCTAAGATCTATTTATGCTATCTACCATTTTTACCTCATGTTATTTTCCTATCTTGAGGCACCGTACGCGGAAGGGATTGACAACCCCTTTAACACGTCGGGTTGCGAGTATTTGTTATTTGTATGCAGGTGCTATTTACGTGGTGTGAGGAGGTTCTCCTACTGGTTCGATAACCTTGGCCTTATCACTGAGGGAAATACCTACCGTCGCTATACTACATCATCCCTTCCTCTTTGGGGAAATATCGACATAGTTCTAGCAGACATCAGGTACTTCCTTGTCTTCAGGTACGACGGTGACGCCACGCTCACTGTGAAGGTGTTCAACACGAGTATGTGCCACATGCGCTACCAGGACGACGATGATGCCAGTACGGTCTGCCTATTCTTCTTCTACATTTGGCTTTGTCTCACATCGATTGTTAAAAAAACTTTGTTGCATTTGGTCAGGCAATGGGAGCAGCAACAGTGACTCTAGCTACAGCCAAAGCAGCAACGACTCTGGTTACAGAAAAAGCAGCAGTGAGGATGAGGAGGAACGGAGTGGGGAAGAAGAGGAGTAGAGCGTGGATGACCTCGCGATGGTGGTGGCTGACGATGGCCACGCGTTGGTGGTGGCTGACGATGGCCTCGCGATGGTGGCGACTGACGATGAGCTAGCGACGGTGGTACCTGAAGATGGCCTCGCGATGGTGGTGGTGCCTGACGATGACCACGTGATGGTGGTGGCACCGACGATTCCACAGCTGGGGGACGACAGGACGACGCCAATTCTGGTAGAGGAGTACATCCCACTACCTCGCCGTTGTAAGCACATCAAGATGATGAAGGAGTAGAAGAAGGAGGAGGAATGAAGATGTTAAGGAAAGCTAGTCTTGTTCTAATTTGCAGATATGTTGGAAACTTGTTGGAAACTGTTGTATGTTGGATATGTAGTTGGAAACTTGTACTCCCTCTGTTCTGATTTACTTGTCGTGGTTTTAGTTCAAATTTGAACTAAAACCACGACGAGTAAATCGGAACGGAGGGAGTATGTTGGAAACTTATTGTTGGTATGCTTGTTGAAATATTT
>NC_041391.1:435898583-435899968 GCF_002162155.2 Triticum dicoccoides | reverse complement strand
CGTAACAGAATATTATTCTGTTACCCTTTTTGAACTGACGTTTTCAGGTGGTTGTACTGATGTTTTCGAAGCGGATGAACTGATGCTTTTAGTTGTGTTTAACAGATCGTCTTTTTTAATTCAAAAACTTTTTGTAACTTTTTGTCGGAATGGGGCGTCTAATATATCGTTGGAAAGCTCTTGACAACCATATTTCAAGTATATTGAACGTTTTTGCAAAATCATTATGGTTTAAGAGCAGTTTTGAAAAAACCGTGTTTTTCAAAACCGAAAACGTGAATTGTATTTTGGACTCAATTTTCAAACCGTTTGTCGGAATTGAGCAAATAATACGGCGTTGGAAAGCTGGTAAAAATCCGCATCTTCCATATATGTATTGTTTTTTCTAATCCTATATGATTTTAAAGTAATTTGAAAAACGGTAAAATTCTGGGCGAAAAGTATTTTCATGATTTTTTGCAAACGGTTTGTCGGATTGACGTAAATGATACGGCTTTGGAAAGCTATGGAAAATGCGCAACTTTTTTGTATAGAAATGTTTTTCTAATTCCTTACGGTTTAAAAACGAATTCAAATACGGTAAAATTTGATTTTGAACGCGATTTTTTTAAAAGTTTGTCGAAATATGGCAAATAATATACCGTTGGATAGCTATCGAAAATGCAAAACTTAGTCATGTTGAACGTCTTCTCTACTTCGCAACCGTTTAAGAGTAATTTTGAATACGGCATGACAGATTCTGCTGTTTTCTCGTCTGAAAAACAGAGTAGTCGTACTGATATATGTGTATGTTTGTACTGAGTTATTTTTTATAGAGTAATTTTGAATGGTTCCGAAAAAGGGTATTTGTACTGATGCTTGCATGAGTTTGTACTAAGCGTGTTTTCACTAACTAGACTTTGCTCTGTTTTTTGGGTAATATTTTCTAATGAGTTTTCAACGGTTTACTGTATCGTCACCCCTGTACTTGTATGGTTTGTATCATCAAACTAAATGATATTTTATGCAAAAATAAAATGTGTTTGTTTTGTTTTTTTTTAACTCAACATTTTTTTGACAACGTTGTTCTGAACTTCTCTCATTTTACGACTTGTACCGAGGTACTTACTAAGCAGGATTTTCATGGGGTTTCTTTTTTTGCTTGAACTTTACAATTTGAATTTCTGCCATTTCTTTTATTCCGAACGGACCACCATTTTTAACTCGTACTAAGGTACTTACTACGCCCGAACTAGGGTGGCTGTCGCGTGTCTCGGCGTGTTCTCGGGAGGAGCAAGGATGAGTTGCGAGAGGGCTTGCCAGCGTTGAGCGGGAGGCGAGCTGGACAGCGATGGGGGTCGGGGAGGAGTTGGGGACGAGGTGGCAGCTTGATCTAGTAGACACGG
>NC_041391.1:435897830-435898573 GCF_002162155.2 Triticum dicoccoides | reverse complement strand
GCGCGCTGGGGAGGATCTGGGCGACGGCGCGCTAGGGAGGAGCCGGGCAGCGGCGCGTGGGCTGGGGTGGGAGGGGGTGGACGCAGGCGGAGGAAGGAGGTCAGGGATGGGGGCGCAGAGTAGATCGGGCCCTATAGGGGGCGGGGGTAACAGAATAATATTCTGTTATGGGTAACAGAATACTCCAGCCCTATTTATACATATATATATATATATATATATATATATATATATATAGGGAAAATTCATCCTACCACCCGGTGGTATTTACCCCATATGTCTCATATACTATCATGTGGTACTATATATATACTATTTTATCATTTTAAATATATTCGTATACTATATCTAAGATATCTCAAAGCAAGTTACATGAAAAAATTGCATATGAGCCCTAGTTTTTGTTATATTTGTGAAATACGTACATATTTGTACGTAAAAAAGAGCATACTCAAAACATGGTATATACTACCTAAAAATTAGTATATATACTACCTAATCATTGTTATATACTACATACTACACGTACATACTCTCGATTTTGATAGATACTACATACAACATACAAAACGCAGGTGGTGGTAACTACCACTACTTGTAGGAAACATTTGTACAGGGGCTATCTGTGTGTGTGTGTGTGAAATTTTGTCAAATTGAATGAATCTAAAAAAAACAAAAAAAACAGGGGCTATACAGCCACTTTGCCATCTGCTGGCAGACGACAAAGGTCTTTGCCGTCAGCC